>NC_069499.1:1382008636-1382289540 GCF_027579735.1 Bombina bombina
GATATTTTAAAACTCTCTAAAAGTGAAGCTTGAAGGATTATTGGCTCGTGTACACTGAAACAGCTTTCAATTTGTTTTCAGATTAAATAAAGCTACTCTAAAAGATTTACTTTCTCTTTTTCAACCTACCTTTACTAACGGTGAACACTGAACAGAACTGGCAATGGCAAATTAAATTTCCAGCCAGGACAGCACGGCTCCTGCATAGCCGCTCCACCCCCTCCTCCTTTCACTACAGAAGCCTGCTGTGTGTACTGAACAGTTGCAGCCTGGCTGTGCGCGCGCGCGCGCGGGAAACATTCTTAGGCAGTGCCTTTTTAAAAACTGACAGTCAGTCATAGGTAGCACGGCACCCCATTTTCCCAAGTCACCCAAAGGAAATTCAAGGACAGGTTGACTTGTCTGGGGGCGGCGGACGCGGACCGCGAGTGTAAAAAAAGAAATAAAAAAAAAAGTTGCTGCTGAAAGTTTAACTTGACACCGGCAGTTTGCGCCCCCAGTCTAATGCGCCCTAAGGCGATTGCCTTACTTGCCTGTAGGCAAGCGCCGGTCCTGCCTATGGGAGATTTATCAGACATTATGGTGTCGGACATTAAATGGTTGCAGGCTCAGTTTCAGGGCATAACCATTATTTGGTCAAAGATTGTTTCACGAAATGTTTGGAGACACATGGCTACCAGGAAGGCGGGTTTCCGAGTGAAGCGGAAACTTAATAGGGATGTAAGTAGGATTGTATTGGCAACAGGAGGTAAAGTGGTGGCACATGAGAACATCAAGATTGATGATGTGGGTTTGTTTAGAAGGGATCAGGTACACCTGTCAGATAAGGGTACAGACTTGTTTTTGGAGAACATCAGGCAGGTCCTGGCTTCCTGTTTGTGTTAGTGGGGGCAAGAGTACCGTGTCCTCTTTTGGGGTGGCAGAAAGGGGTGTGGCAACAAGGATAATTAATAGGACAAGGATAGAAGGAAGGGACAGTGAGTGTTGAGGACCCTAGTCGCCGAGGGGCTCGCTGGGTGATCTTCCTTGAGCGAACAAGTAGGCGGAATGAGGGCGTCCTCATTCCCAGGGCGGCCACACCCCTTAGTGGGTTGTTAGAACAGGGTATCTTGCCAGCTAGTAGCAGTTGTTATTTAATTATTTAATTCTGTTAATAAAGCAACCCCTCCCCCCCTTGGAGGAGGTTGTTTTTTTCTTCCCAACCCTGAGTGTTGTGTCTTTATTGAATGTATGTATTATTAAGTTGCTGGGTTGGTATATCTTGTATGGATTCAGGTAAGAAATTTATCCCCTTAAAGGTAATTTTAAGACACTTTTAAATTTACTTCTCTCAAATGTGCTTTGTTCTCTTGGTATCCCTTGTTGAAAAAGAATACGCACCTATGCTACACTTGTGGGAGATAGTTTGTTAATTGGTGTCTGTCTCTTGTGATTGGCTAACTAGATGTGTTCAGCTAGCTGCCAGTAGTGCAGTGCTGCTCCTTCAGCAAAGGATAATAAGAGAATGAAGCAGATTTGATAATAGAAGTAAAGTGGAAAGTTGTTTGAAATGTTATGTTCTATCCAAATCATGAAATAAAATTTTGGGGTTTCCTATCCCTTTAAGCATAATAACTCCAGCAACATGTGAAGCAGACAGAGTTGCTTGTCTTGGGCATAAGCTCATGAGCTGCACATACTTTTAAACAAGGTAGCTTATGCTTAGCTATAATGGCTTGATGATTTGAAAATATAGGAGCCAGTCTAAAAAAGAAATGATGAGATAATATCTTATTATATATATATATATATATATATATATATATATATATATATATACAGTATATATCTATATATGTTTGAAAGATTATAGGGCTGTTGGGCTGGTCTACAATTTTTCCAGGGGCTGCTTTTTATTCCCAGTCCAGCCCTGTCCAGGATTTAAAGATTTTGTGTGCTCTGCAGATTCTGAGATGTTGTCGGCTATGCCACCTCTAAGTAAAAGCAAAAGGGCTGAGGTTCACCCTAGTCAGTTTATTTAGCAATTCTAAATCTCAAAAGATCAGATCATCTAAACAATTTCTCAATTAATCTTATTCTGACACTTCAGACTTGTGAAGGGTGAATTAATTTCAGATGAACAGGAACTGGTTACAAATCCAGATGTAGAACCCTCCTCTTTTTTTGTTAAAGCTTCAACATCTTTGTACTTTACTAAAGGATGTTTTATGTACCCTAGGTGTCCAAAACCCTAAACCCGCTGAGTATAAAATCTATAAAGAAATTAAATTTGATTTTTAAACCTACAGCTTCTGCCCGGAAGATGTTCCCCATAGGAAATAAGGGGTGAACAAATTTGCATTAGAAATGTCTCCAGAAACTAATCTTGGGTGAAATAAAAATTATTATTTTTTTACAGCAAATCATTTGTCCAAAATTATTTTTTAGTTTGTGCACATGACTAATTGCATTGCATTCATATGTATGTATCTTCTCTGCGTTTTCTTTGCTTTTCATGTTCTTTGTATATTATTTTGATTTAGTATTTTTTTTCTCCTTAGACCCAGAACACATAAAAACAAGGTTTGTCCTGTTTATGGACTATATCAACTCATAAATGGATGAATAGATAGATAGATAGATAGATAGATAGATAGATAGATAGATAGATATTTCCTGGCCAAAGAACCAAGTCCAAAAACAACATCTTTGGCTAAACCAGAGCCAGAAGGAAAAACTTTCTCAGAATCTAAGCCTGTGTGTCTGATTCAGGTAGACTTTTGTCTACAATTCTTAAGAACAGCATGACAAACCGACCCAAACCTGGACAATTGTCTTAAACAGTACTGCTAAATTTCTTGCTATCAGGAACAGATGTAAGCAAACTTGTGATCTGATCTAACCATTCACTGTGTAGAAAGTTACTCCGGTAAATGATTTTAAAAAAAAAAGTTATGATGGAGGCATTTCAGCCTTTTAGGAAGGTGTGAGGAGGTCCAGGGTGTGTGGAACTCAGAATGCGGAACAGATACACTGGACAACAAAAGTCTTTTAAGGGCTTTACTGAATGATAAGCAAACTAACAATTAGTAGTTCAAATTTAATATCACAGAAACAACAAGTTTGAACATGTGCCCAAGGCAGAACACTAAAGTCCTATACAAAGTTTAGAATACTTAAGCAGGTTGCAGTAACAAAGTCCAGTGGGTACTAATGCTTGAAATGTGCAATACACTCAATGTTTAGGTGAGAGTGTCATAGGATACCAGGTAGGTACAGTAGGCACAACTGGTTTGAAGAAAGCTAACTGGTATAGCAGACACAGGAATCTCAGCAGGCATAGGATACCTTGCAGGTACTGTTGAAGAGACCAGTGGCGGAACTACCACGTTTGCAGTGTTAGCATATGCCGGGCCGTAGAGAACCGCCACTCAGGGTAGACCCATCAGGTGTGACTGGAGTTCTGCCACAGCTGCTGAACTGTATGTGGTATTCTCTTCGACTTTTGTTTTCTCTCTTTTTATATAAGTACCTAAATAAAAACCTGGATTTAGCCTCTTGGCCCTCAAAAATCTAAAATTCCTGTTTTTAAAATCTTTACTTTTACAGAAAAAATTGTTGACCTTTACTCTACAACAAACATCTAGTGATAAAGGTTAAAAAGTGTTTAATTCTCTAAAAACACAGATTATCCATACTCCAGGACTAATTTTTGCCTCATATAAAAAATATAGCATGTACATAATTAATTACTTATTTTGACCGGGCTTTCCTATTCAAAGTTGGAAACACTTCAAATAAGCATATATTTTGGAGCTGGGGGACCCAGAGTACTGCCCACGGCGGTTAAAGGCATGCCAGTGCCAGAAGAGGTGTGTGACTGTTAGTGAGCAGTTTTACCTGGTTAGCAGTGCAGGGGGCATGCTCAGAGCTAAGCAGTAGCTGCAGCATGTAACTGTGTTGCAGGAAATCACTCCTCATACGAGGCAGGAACTGCTCAAACTCAGAATACCAGGAGGACGATACATTTCCATAACAGTCCGAAAAACTTGTTTCTGTACACCCGGCCGGGCGCAGTCTGCTGCCCACTCACCCCGGGACACACCTGTCTTTACCACCTAGTAGAGTATAAAACACCAAGATTCCTAGGGTCTGACAGTGCCATGTGAGCATTGATTTGAACAGGGTGAAGAGAGTGTCCCGACCGGGTGTGTATGGTGAGGGTATTGGACTTGTGTGGGTGCTGGAGTGTGGACAGCTTTTCCTTGCCCGGGGATCAGTCCGATGACGTGAAGCAGCAACATGAGCAGCAGATACAGCAGCCTGTAGGAGGACTCTAATGAGTTTTATTTCACCGCCCGGTCCTCTTTCTTCAAAAATTTAAGCCAATAGGAATGCAAGGTACCCCTATAAAAATGGGGTATCTTTAGTGTGCAACGGACGATCACATATAGAGGAGCCTCCACGTCGCTGGGGACCGCCGCTGAGGACCGTCACTGAGAAGCCGCCACTGAGGATCCGTGCATCGGGGAAGCCATCTCCGCACCTCCGCTCCACGCCGCCTTCGCTGCGGGTTAAGACAGAAGTTGATGGAGCCGCCTGGAAGAAGACCTTCTCCGTCGGACTTCAGGAATGGTGAGTACCTATTTGGGGCTTAGTTTTAGGATTTCTTTAAGATTAGGAGAGCTGTTTAACTTAGGGCAATGCCCTACAAAATGCCCTTTTAATGGCTATTGGTAGTTTAGTTTAGATTAGGGCGTGTTTTTATTTTGAGGGGGTTTTCCTTTTTCATAGGGATTAGGGTTAAAAAAATGTATTTTTGATCATTTTGTTTATTTTTTCTGTAATTTTAGAGTTTTTTATTTTTGTAATTTTAGATTATTTTTTTGTAATTTAATGCTAGGTTTTATTATTTTAAGTGTAACTTAGTATTGCGGTTAATTTAGGGGGTGTTATGCTAAGGGGCTTAGTAATTAAATTAGTTATTTGCATTGTGGAGGGTTGGCGGATTAGGAGTTAATAGGTTAATTAAGTTTATTGCGATTTGGGGGTTTGGCCGTTTAGGAGTTAATAGGTTAATTAGGTTTATTGCAATGTGGGGGTTGGCGGTTTAGGAGTTAATAGGGGTTAATAGGTTAATTAGGTTTATTGCGATATGGGGGGTTGGTGGTTTAGTGGTTAATATTTTAATTATGTTATTTGCGGATTAGGGGTTAATAACTTTATTATTTTGCGATGCAGGGTTGGCGGTTTCAGTGTTTGTTAATACATTATGCGGGAGGTTAGTTTTTTATGTTATACTTTGTGCGGGCAGTTAGTTTTTTTTTTATTTCTTGCGGACGGTTACATATTTTTTCTTTGTTTCGTGCGGGAGGTAGCGTATTTTTTTTTTAAGGCTTCGTTTGCCTACGCTGCATCCAGATGGATTACGAAAATGGCAGAGTGGTGAAAGAATCCACCGATATATATATATATATATATATATATATATACAGTACTGTGCAAAAGTCTTTTAGATTTGTTGTTTTAGCAAAGTTTTAATGACCATCCATATTTATTTTCTGTCCTCTTTATTGAGATACAAACAGAAAATACAGGAAATCTGTACACAAAATATAAAAACCACAATTTTCAGAACAAAATGGATTCTTCAGGCTAAAGTCAGTATTTAGGGCTTGATTTATTAAAGCTCTACGGCTGCAAGTTCTCACAATAACCTGCTCGCCGTATTTAACAAGCAGCGGTCACCAGATCACTGCTTCCCTAACCTCTTGGCGAAATTCAATCTCTGCGGTCTAGTTCGACCGAGGAGATTGACAGTTCCTGCCCACGCGTGATTGGCTGCTCGCGTGCAATGGTAATTTTCTGGGGGAAAATTCGCCCCGTCACAGACAAGCTGAGGCGTACAGGGGCGCGTATATGTGCCCCTGTCCGCCTCAGCTTTAATAAATCGAGCCCTTAGTGTGACCTCCCTTGGCACTAAGCTCATTTTGAACTATTTTGTGGAGACTTTCCTGAAGTTTTCTGAAGTAATCTTCTGGTATATTATAAAAGGCTTCTTTCAGCATTTTCCAGAGTTCTTCTTTAGATTTAAGTTGTCTTTTATTTATTTCTTTGTTTAGTTAATCCCATATTGCCTCTATAATATTCAGGTCTGGACTCTGTGGAGGCCAGCCCATGTCTGCCAGTATTTTATCGGCTGTTTTTCTCTCCAAATATGATTTCACTGCATCAACAGTGTGCTTGGGATCGTTATGCTGAAAAAAAAAAACAATTCCCAATCAGGTGCTTTCCAGAAGCAATGGCATGATGAATTAAAACTTAACTGTACTTTTCAGCATTCATGATCCCACCAATTCGGACAGGACAGACCCTCCACCATGTTTCACTGCAGGCTGAAGCACTTATTCTTCCATCTCTCTCCAACTCTTCTTCACTTGTCAATGATTGGACCCAAAAACTTGGATTTGTCACTCTCTACTGATCTTCATTCCAATCTTTGTGAGCTTAAGCAAAGCTTAGCCTTTTCATCCTGTTCCCCTTCTGAAAAAGTGGTTTCTTGGCTGCTACCCTGTAGAAGGATCAACTTGGCGTCCAGATTAAGCTTTTGGATGCTGAGCCAGTTCCTTGCTGGACTTCTTCCGGTTTCTCAAAGAAAAAACTCTGAGAAACTTCTCATCAGAATTTGAAAGTTTTCTTGGCCTTCCAATCCTTTTTTTTGTCCTTGACCTTTCCTGATTCTTCAGAATTCTTTATAACAGCTTGAATACCACATCTTGAATATCATTTTTTGAGTGCTGATTTTCCTTTGAGAGTGGCCTTGCTGATGCAAAAGTATGATTTTATGTCTGTCAAATTCTGTGATCTTTGGCATTTTGAATGGAATGATGTTATTGAAAGTTGGTCTTATTAGCAAGCTTCCAATGAATTAAACTCATACGACATGTGTATGTAATGCTCAAGCATGTCTTGCACAAACCTGGTGTAATAGACCTTTTTCACAGTAGTCATTTTGACATGTAACAGTAGGACAAATACAGGTGTTAGCAATGACATTAATTAGGGTTCCATTCCATTTAGGTTTTCTGATTTTTTTCTGTTGTTTTAATACTGCATACAAATATCCTTTATTTTCTGGTTGTATTCTAAAAAAGAGACTGAGAAATATTTACATATGGTCATTATACCATTGCTAAAACAACACATTTAAAGGTGGCCTAAACCTTTTCACAGTACTGCATATATAGACTTAAATATTTATTTTTTACTTATTCATGTAGAAATAGCAGGATATGGGGAGAACGTTGATGTACCTAGAGAAGTTAGCTAATAAGCATATGCAATGGATGTGAGATGTTATGGTGGTGTTGACAGTGGTGCAGATTTTGCTATTGATGTTGAGGGGGGCCTATATTGAATCTTGCATCTGGGTTAGACTGTCACGGGATACCAGGTAGGTACAGCTGGTTTGAGGAAAGTTGTCACTGGTATAGCAGGCAGAGAATACCCAGCAGGTACTGTTGGTGAGACTGTCACAATATACCAGGTAGGTACAGCAGGCACAGATGGTTTGAGTAAAGCTGTTACTGGTATAGCTGACACATGATACTCAGCAGGC
The DNA here is from genome assembly GCF_027579735.1 of Bombina bombina. NCBI lineage: Eukaryota > Metazoa > Chordata > Amphibia > Anura > Bombinatoridae > Bombina > Bombina bombina. Next base: position 1,382,016,234 of record NC_069499.1, read on the forward strand.
ACAAGATACCCAATAGGTAAGTACAGCTTCAGAAACAAGGTGAGCATTCACAGGTATCAGGTAAGTATGCTTGGTCTCTAGAACAAGGTGAGCATACACAGGTAACAGGTAAGTATGCTTGACTTTCAAGAACCAGGAGAGCATGCACAGGTACAAGGTAGGTTTTCAATAACTCAGGCCAGAGTGATGGGTTGAGTAAGCTTTTATATGAACTCCCACACCTGAGGCCTCCAGGTGGGAGTTCCGGTAATTAGGAGATGGCCCCTTTAAATCTAGGCAGTGTGCGGCCGCGCATGCCTAGTGACACTCAGCAGCTGCAGCAAGAGAGGCTCTTCCAGGAGGGCCCCCGAGACTTGGAAGCAGACATTGGCGTCTCCCCACATGGAGCATGGGAGGAGTGCACATGGTAAGCACCTAACAGAAGGGGGGGGGGACTAAAATAATATTCCACGGTATTTAATAGCAAAAGCAATATAAATACTGTTTTATTTTCCTTAATTTAAATAAGGAAATATTAAACGGTGGATTCAATGAACATTTAGCTCAACATTAAATCTCCAGCATTCAGGTATTTTTTCCTATGATGTACAGTGGAAGAAATGCAAAGTAGAAACCCAAATGTTTTGCATTTACAATATATTTGTTATATGATATGTGTGGAGTTTTTTTATTACTGATTTACTACAGTATCTTGGTAACTTGAAATTTAGCTTACCTAAAGCAGACAGTTCATATGAGTGGTCACTAGGGGTCATGAGTAGACAATATGATAGTGGCTCCTGGAGGCGGGGCGAAGCATAGATAGAGGGAGCTTTGACCTGGGGAGGAAGAGGCCCTGTATGGGGTAGGAGGTGCTATAGGAGGAGCTGTAGGCAAAGTGCTAAAGATGTGGGCTGAGCGGGAAAACCAGCAGATTGATATTTGTAGGAGTTGAGAAAACATCTTCTTCATGACAGCAAGAAGCTTTGTCTTGTCTGTCCTGCCCCTGCAGCTGGAGCCCTTAAGGTAATTGCTTATCCTTCATGGGTAGAGGGTTTAAGCACATTAGGGGTTAATCCCACTCCTTGAGCTCGGGGACAGTATCTGATTTGGAAGAGTTTAGATTAGTGTGACTGGCTTTTATTCCCCTCACAGGCACGGCAGTAATGTATTTTCTGCCTTTATTGCCTGACTGATAAGGGGACATTTGACAGTTTGCTTCCATTCAACTGCTGAGTTGGTATGCGAGGTATTTATTGTCTCTAATGAGGAGGGGGTTTTTCCCTGCACTGGGTCCGTGCTTGAATCTGGCAATCTGCAGTGTCAGCCTTTGCAGCACTAGAGAGTCTGTCTTGTCTCTCACAGGATTAGTTTGGAGCAGCAGACTGAGAGCGGTAAGAGAATGTTAGTGGCGTGCATGGGGTTGTTAGTGCTGGGACATAGAACACCGGTATTTGCAGTCTGAGGATTTTTTGGGTGTTTGAATATGTGATAGAGGTACACCGGTATTTGCAGTCTGAGGATTTTTTGGGTGTTTGAATATGTGATAGAGGTACACCGGTATTTGCAGTAGTGACTCTGGGGGCATTAGGGCTGCACAGACCATATGCCTTTATGGAGATACAGCGCTGTTTAACTGAGGGGCCAGTGACTGCAACGGCTCCTAATTGATTTCATGCAGCTCTGCTTGTTGTTACAGTTGGAGTATGCTTGAACTCCCCTCTTTTCCCTTAGATTGCCTGGTACTCACTAGCTTACAGTTTGGTTACTGACACGTGGGATACATGCCCCCTTTTATTCTCAGGGTGACATAAAAAACACTCGCTGCCATTGTAGTGCTTTTATTAGTTTGGCTGCTATACTTGTGCATGTGGGTGCGTGTCGTAGGGGATTTTCTTTACATTGGGCATGGTGCTGCATGCTGTCTTAAATGTTATGGGACATATTTCAGGTTTATTGTGCTTGACTGTATGGGGAGCACTTGCTATGTGAGATCCAGGGGCGGGGGTTAACCTTCCCGCCGCTGGTCCTTTTTGGCGCGATATCGCTCTGTGCTGGATCAGTGGGGGGTATATATTGTTGCATTTAGTTAGTAAAATAAAAACAGTGGCTGATTAAGGGGAGGTGGATGATATTCCTTATGGGATATGCTACCCTATGCTACCAGGAGGTTTTCTCTTTTAGATGGGAAGTTTTTCGTTTTGTTGTTTTATCTCCATGTTGGTTTGGGCCAATAAGGGGATATACATATTATATACAGTGTCAGTATAACTTTATTACTTGTTGTCATGGTGTGCTGGTTTCACTCTCTGCTCTGCATTCAGGGCTTGGAACAGTTTTGCTTATTTTCTAAGATTTCATTTGTTTGTCTGCCATCTAGTGGTGGTTAACTGTATGTTGCTTATAATCTCATTAAGGGTCAGTTTTGCCAAAATAATTGCATTTTCTTGATTTGGATGTGGCTTGAAATTCTAAACAACTTTCTAGTGGAAGTTTATCATTGGATTTGCCTTTTTCCCTTGTTGGTAATGTTGAAAAGCTAAACCTAAGTAGGCTCAAACTAATTTTATAAACTATTGGAACCACCTCTTGGCTCAGAGCAATTTGAAAGTTTGACACAGTTAGACAGACCTACATACTGGGTTTCATTTAGATAACATTGCGCTTACTCCCGTGGAGGTATTTAGGAGTTGGCAATGAGTGGCCAACCTGCATGTCTGGCAAAGCACTGAGATAAGGGAGCTGCCTGCAGAAGTTTAGATATAAGATAATCACAAAGGTAACACATTTTATTCCAGTTGGCATTTTGCAAAACTTGGGAACAAGTAAGGGATTATCTAGTTTGTTTTAAAAAAAAAATGGAAATTATGATGTAGTCTGTGCCTTTAAAATAATTTTATGTTTTCTTTCCTTTGGTGGATATAATCATGTGTATGTGTTGTCATATAAATGTATTTCTATAATTTATAGGATTTAATATGTACATTAGATAAATGGTCCATGCAATCATTTATCATTTGAGAATTATTCTCTAGGGTTTTTTCCAATTTATTCCTCTGAAGGATGTGTGTCATGATATGGTGGGTATTCTTTCATTGTACGGGAGTTCATATGTTACAATCTCTTTCATTACAAAAGGGGTCACAGCACTGTCGGTGGCACCATTACTTATGTTAGGTAGTATAATGTGACACTAATAGGGTACAGTTTTAGCATAAGCCAAGAGGGTTGTACATCATCTTCCTAAGGGTAGACTGCAGCAGTAAAACTTTGTGCAGACCCTCTAAAAGTTTTGATCTCTAAAAAATTACCTTGGGTTCAGACTAACTTTATAGCATTGCAAGCTCTGTTGGTGCTTTGCATATGCCTGATGATGTGGATACTATGATATATATATGTGTATGGCGATTGGATATCGCCCTCTTTCGGAGGATACTCGGATCTTGCATTGCAACTATGAATTTACTGTTTTGAGATCACTAATATGATTGTGGTATTTCCTCTGGTGAGGGGATTTCCGTGTCGGCGTCGGGTCCTATTGGTAGTATTTAACATACTTTTATCTTGAAGGGACAATTTTACTCAGGGTGTTTTCCACCTGTGGTTTTCCCAGGGGTCCACTCTGCCTGGTGGGATGTATTGAATTGTCACAAGTATTTCAATTACCCTTATATAGGTTGATGTAAAAGGGTAATTCCACTATAGTATACCCAACCATCCTTAGATTTGGCATCAAGGCCAAACTGTGTTGACATAGCTTGTAGTGGACATTGCACTCCCAGTGGGGTAAGGAGGAGATGGGGTAATAAAGTGTTAATTTCACATTGTTCTATACAAGTATTGGGATCAGTTTGTGGCCACTAGGTACACAATGTGATACAGTAAGGAGATCGGATTATACCTACAGATATAAGATACAGACACATGTATATGTACACAATGTGATACAGTAATGAGATCTGATTATACCTACAGATATGGGATACAGATGCAGGTATATGTACACAATGTGATACAGTAATGAGATCTGATTATACCTACAGATATACCATAAAGACACATGTATATGTACACAATGTGATACAGTAATGAGATCTGATTATACCTACAGATCTCATATAAAGCCACATGTATATGTACACTATGTGATACAGTAATGAGATCTGATTATACCTACAGATATAAGAAAAAGACACATGTATATGTACACAGTGTGATAACGTAATGAGGTCTGATTATACCTACAGATATAAGATACAGACACATGTATATGTACACAATGTGATACAGTAATGAGATCTGATTATACCTGCAGATAAGATAAAGACACCGGTATATGTCCACTTTAATACATGGAATCAGCTGGTTCATGTACGTGAATGAGCCATAAAGGAGCAAAGGTGATACTTGTTATCCTGTATGGGTTTCTATTTGCCTGGCCTGCCAATACCCTTGCCTGTCATGCATCAGGGATGATGTTATAGAATGGCTGAAGATTGTGGCTGGGGGGTGGTGTCAGCAGGGACATAGTATCTGCTCCCCCCCCCACCCCTAATCACACGGTCATTGAATTGTTGAGGGCAGTTGGATTGCTATGGCTGTGTTTACATGGGTTGATGGGAGCGATGCACATCCCTGGTTTTATAACTCACTGGCCATTGCATTTTCGAATTTCTGGTGGCATCGCTCCTTGGAGTTCTCGCCATGGGCGAACGGAGTAGGGAGAGTATTCCCGGTGTGGCTTCAGTAGCACGAAAACGGGGTTCACCTATGATAAAATTTTGAGCGGAATGGAATGGATTGATTTAAGTTAGGGGCATTGGAGATGGTGTCAATTCAGGTGTTGGGGTTTTTTTGCTACAAGGGTTGTGGAGGATGGGACTCCTGCTGATTTGTCACCTGGGATATATGGCTGGGTTATGTGGCACGTGGCTACCACGGTTTCAAAGTGTTCATTTTCCTTGAGAATTTGGGCAGCCACTGAAGCTGCTGTAGGGAGTTTGGTGGCAAAAGGTGTGGGTAAGTGGAGGTTATTCTAGGCTCTTTTGTTGGAGGGTGTCTAGTATTTTGGGTGTTTCATTTGTTTATGGTTGTTCCGTTCAGATTGTCGTAGTTCTGGTAAACATGTGGGTAGTGGGCCGATTTATTATTATTTGTCCCTGGTGTGTGGCTCTGGTTGAGAAGGAGGGCCTCCAGCCTGGGTTTTTGATAAGCAGCAATACTATTGGAGGGTTTGGAGTACGGGGCCCCCATATTGGCTTGCATGTTGCCGCCGGTGGTGGTTTACGCTGAATTGTTCCAGTATAGGGGGGTACTAGTGGTCCAGGCCAGGGTAATGATTTTGGTTGACTCGGGGAAGCCTGGTGAGTAAGATTAAGGTGGTGTGGGGAAGTTTTTTGGGAGCTTTTCCAGGGTTTTAACCGTTGTATGGTCTACCATGGTTACGAGATTGGTTGGGGGATGGAATGGCTCCATTATGGCCTTACCAGGAGGCAGGAGCTGAACAAGCTGGTTGCAGCCTTATGCGTGGAGTGCAATGTGTGGTGGGTTAGCCTCCCCATGGGGTGGGCGAGCAGGTTAAGTAGCTTCTTGGACACGGGGTTCCTTGGAGCTTGGGGTTTGTAAAGAAATAACAGGCTTATTTAAGTCCAGGTGAATTTATATACGGCCCGGTCAACAAGTAAATGGAGGTTAGTGAATTAAGTTTGGGAGCTAGCATCTTCATAGTTGGCTGAGTTTACATGGTTAAGGAGTTATGTATTTGGTGTCTTTTAAACTTGTTATTTACTAAACGGGCTGTGGCCAGTATTTTTTCAAACATAAGGTGTCTGTGTATTCTTTAAGTGTTGAATGCTTAAAAATTTGTCAAGGGGATGTTAATCGACGGCTCATGGGGTCTAGTAAATAGGATCATGGGGGCATTTGTGCAGAGACTTGGTGTGGTGGTGGACTACTCAGACTTAGCTGAGGTTGGATTGGGTGAGTTCTATCTGCCCGATGGGGTGCATTTGAATGACTGTGGTCTGCAGCTGTTTATCTTTAATTTTAAGGAGGCACTGTGTGCGGTTGGAGGGTTGGCGGGACTGGGCTGAGGCGTCAGGCCAGTCGGTGGCGGGGGTGCTAGCCCTTAAATTACAGAACAATTATGGCCAATGGTTAAGTGTGGTGGTATTTTGCATTCCCATGGGGGAATTCAAGATGGGGGTTTCTAAGGGCACGGGGTTCCTTAGAAACTTATATGGATGATCGCTGACGGGCCCAACCACTTGCACGGTTGGGTCCAGTAAAAGGAATTACGGCCATAGTTAAAAGATATGGAAATCAAGAAGGACTAGCACCGCTGTTGGTTGATGTGTAAAATGTTTACAGTTATTTGCACTTTTATTTATCGAGTTATTAAAGTTTTTACAAAGTTTTATTGAATAAAGGGCTGCGGCCAATTTGTACCAAAGCTAAGTCTGTTGTCTGTTATTTATGAGGGTGGTTGTTGGAAGGATGGTATGGGGGTGTTTCGTGGGGTTTAAGGGGCCGGAGCTTGACGACATAAAAGGTCAAGTGGCTCCTGGAGGCGGGGCGAAGCATAGATAGAGGGAGCTTTGACCTGGGGAGGAAGAGGCCCTGTATGGGGTAGGAGGTGCTATAGGAGGAGCTGTAGGCAAAGTGCTAAAGATGTGGGCTGAGCGGGAAAACCAGCAGATTGATATTTGTAGGAGTTGAGAAAACATCTCCCTCCCACCCATCCCTGATATTTGTGTGAGAGGCGTGTTTTATATTTGTCATTTTAGGTTTTTGTCGCAGTTGGAAGGCGGGGGTGCTAGCCCTTAAATTACAGAACAATTATGGCCAATGGTTAAGTGTGGTGGTATTTTGCATTCCCATGGGGGAATTCAAGATGGGGGTTTCTAAGGGCACGGGGTTCCTTAGAAACTTATATGGATGATCGCTGACGGGCCCAACCACTTGCACGGTTGGGTCCAGTAAAAGGAATTACGGCCATAGTTAAAAGATATGGAAATCAAGAAGGACTAGCACCGCTGTTGGTTGATGTGTAAAATGTTTACAGTTATTTGCACTTTTATTTATCGAGTTATTAAAGTTTTTACAAAGTTTTATTGAATAAAGGGCTGCGGCCAATTTGTACCAAAGCTAAGTCTGTTGTCTGTTATTTATGAGGGTGGTTGTTGGAAGGATGGTATGGGGGTGTTTCGTGGGGTTTAAGGGGCCGGAGCTTGACGACATAAAAGGTCATGCGGTGACAATTAGTCTGTTTTAAAGGCATAAGGATATATATTGTGCAAAATAGAACCATTCTCCTTGCCCTGCCTGTTTAGATAATGTTACCACCTCTGATAGCTGAGAGAATTCTTATTTGGTTCTACTAACTTGGAAATAAGCACCCCCAGTCTTCTATTTAGCTCCTCCACTGGGCTAAGTAGAAGGGTAAAAAATAAAAAATACTTCTCTCTGCCCCTGTCTTTTTAGGAAGGCTTCATCCCATAACTGCCTAACCACAATCATGGATCACCTGGCTCTACCTTCAGAACACCTGCAACTCCCCTTGCTCAGACCCTGCCAATGGAATACCTTGCAGCGTCAGAATATTTTTATAATTTGCTTCCTCTCTTTTTCCCAGTTTATGTGATATGCACCACAAATCCAGACATGCTGGATGAGATTACAGGTCCTTTGGGTGCTCACTAGGCCTTTCTAGTCCTTCAAGTGCCACCCCTATATATTTAATTCCCCGGGGACATGACTTTGATTTATTAAAAACTTCCTGCAGTAGGTTATTTTCTAACTTATTTAGACTATTTAGTATTGTTTTGTTGAGAAACATTCTCTCTTCCTATATAATAATACACACATAGGGCTAGATTACAAGTGAGGAGCAAACGTTTTTTTGCTAGCGATATCGTGTTTTTGCAATTCGTTTTAATTGCGATTATATTACAAGTTGAGTGAAATTGCGCTAGCGCAATCACGATTTACACTACAATTCTTTCTTTTTTTAATTTCTTTTTTTTTTTTTACAAAGCTCAGCCAGAGATACAAAATTAATAAGACAAAGAAGAAAGATCATAAGATCAGCAATGCACCTAGAGTCTGTTTCAATAACGTGTACACATACTTGGATACGACAAGTTGGATAGACAGGTGCAGAGTCAATATGCATATATCTCTTCCCTGAGCAATTTAAAAATTTTTTATATTAAATAATTAAACTAGAGGGGGGGTAACAGAGAGGGAAGGGGGGGGAGGAGAGGTAGGGAGGGAGGAAGGAAGGATGATAGGGATTTGATGGTAAAAGATGGGATAGAATGGGAAGTACGTGAGAGGGGTGGGTTGAGTGTGTTCCAGAAAGGTGTATGTCTTTTTCTGACTAAAGTGCCAGATACTCGTGTTTTCCAAGACTGGTTTCTAACAGTCCGATGGTAGTCAGGTTAGCTTCCAGTGCTTGACAAGTGCAATCTGAGCCTAGGACGCTTGCGGTTATAACATTTTAAGGTATTTAACCATGATACCTAACGTGGGAACTAAAGAACATGCAAAATACAAACAGTACATAACAGAATTAAGTTAATTAACAATACTATCTATCTATCTATCTATGATTTGGCTTTCCATGTGGGATGGTGTAAGACTTACCCTCCAGGGTTATGTCTGAGGGTCTAGTGTCTGGGGAGAGTCTCCGGGGTCCCACCAGCTGCTCTGGTGTCTGTTTTTGTGTCATGGTATCAGTTACGCAACAGAGGTGGAGTGCGGGGGTGTATGGAGTGTTGGGGGTTTTCAGAGTTATGTCTGCGATCTCCCCTGTCCATAGGCCAACGGTCTTTTAATTGTTCTGTCTTTAAAAAAATGACTGTTTAGGAAGGGAGTTAAGATCTGTTCTAGTTTCGGGGGGAAGATATAGCAAGTATGGTTCCAATCTGGTTATGAATTACTTAATTCTTTTTTCCATGTCTCCCTTAACATCTGTTTGTTCTGTGGCGAGTTGGGTGTGGACTAGGCGTGTGAGTTGGGTCAGGTGTGGGGGTTTGTGAGAGATCCAACTTTTGAGGATTAATTTCCTGGCCAGGAGTATAGTTGAGTTTAGGAAGCGGTCCTGGGGGGAAGACTGAGTGTGGCCTCTTAGAAAGACGACGTCTCGTTTTATTAGGGTCATGTGGTTCTCACATATTTTTGACACCCAAAATTGTATTTTTGACCAGTATTGGACTATCCTGGGACAATCCCAGAAAAGATGTGGAATTCCCAGGTCAGGTAGAGAACATTTAAGACAACTGTTGCTCGCTTTCGGGACCCATTTAGCATATAGTTTAGGTGTGATGTAGTTATGGTGAATGAGTTTGAGGTGCGATTCTTTATGATCCGATGCTAATGTGGCTTGTCTCACTGGTAGTCAATACCTCTGCGTCTATATCTATGTGCGGATATGTGTTCCAACTGTCACTCATCTGTTGTGTGATTCCATCGGCTTTGTTCTGCATGATGAGGCCATAAATGTGTGAGATTGAGTGTGCTCCTTGTGTGGTTAGTGCGCATAGGCTGTCAATATGACTACGAGTCGTGCAGTCGAGACCATCAGGTAGTAATTTGCGTATATTATGGGCGCATTGTAGATATGCAAAGGTGCTATGTCTAGGTAGATTGTACTTTTCTTGAAGTGTTGTTAGTGGGTGTAGCTTGTTGGAGAGTGGTTCTAAAAATTGTGCTACCGAGACTAGGCCTTTCTCTTCCCATGCTTTAAACATTTTAGTAGTCATGCCTGGTATAAAGGTAGGGTTCCCCCGTATTGGAAGGTATTTGGTAATTATGCGAGCTAGTCCCCACCACCTGCAGAGTTTCCCTGTATAAGATGTTGTCCTTGATTTGCGTGGGGAGAGAGTGTAGTGGAGCATGCGGTAGGAAGGCTTGATGGAATAGATGAGTTTATATAGATGTGTTTATCCAGTTTTTTATCACTAAGACAGATGTACCCACCAGCCATTCGAGGACTAATTTAGCTAGTGTGGACCAGTTATACCACTCCACTATTGGTAGCTTAAGGACCCCTCTATCTGCTGGCATAGCCAGTTTGAATCGGCTGATTCGTTGTTTTTTGTCGTTCCACACAAACTGAGAGAAGGCTCTGTTTACTATTTGCAAATCTTTTTGTGTAAGTAAGAGAGGTAGTAGCTGTAAGGGGTGTAACAGCTTTGACATCGCTATCATTTTGATTAGGCTGATTCTACCTGACAGGGGAAGTGGCAGCTTTCACCATCCTGCTAATATACTTTGTATTTGTGTGAGGATTGCGGGGATATTCAGTTTATAGATTAGGTTTACACTACTATTCTTACCGTAATCTCACACGAAAGTTATAAGGGCTCAAAGATATGAGGTCTCGGGTGTTAGAAAAAAAAGCCGCCAAAGTATACATACAGATACATTGCTAAAGATGTATTTGTATATATATATATATATATATATATATATATATATATATATATATATATATATATATATATATATGTATGTTTAACTGTGCATTTACTGTAAATATTTCACATTTCAATATTCTGCACATAGCAAAATAATTTCTATTTATTTATAAATAGATTTTCCTATATATATCAATATATATATATATATATATATATATATATATATATATATATATATATAGTATCTCACAAAAGTAAGTACACCCCTCACATTTTTGTAAACAACACTGAAGAAATTACACTTTGTTACAATGTAAAGTAGTGAGTGTACAGTCTGTATAACAGTGTAAATTTGCTGTCCCCTCAAAATAACTATATATATATATATATATATATATATATATATATATATATATATATATATATATATATATATATATATATATATATATATATATATATCCTGCCCCAGACCTGCAAGCATTACAGACCTCCACTCAGCTGTTCCCCTGCCCTATGCAAACAGCCTGATTCAAAATATATCCTGCCCCAGACCTGCAAGCATTACACAGACCTCCACTCAACTGTTCCACTGCCCTATGCAAACAGCCTGATTCAAAATATATCCTGCCCCAGACCTGCAAGCATTACACAGACCTCCACTCAGCTGTTCCACTGCCCTATGCAAACAGCCTGATTCAAAATATATCCTGCCCCAGACCTGCAAGCATTACACAGACCTCCACTCAGCTGTTCCACTGCCCTATGCAAACAGCCTGATTCAAAATATATCCTGACCCAGACCTGCAAGCATTACACAGACCTCCACTCAGCTGTTCCACTGCCCTATGCAAACAGCCTGATTCAAAATATATCCTGACCCAGACCTGCAAGCATTACACAGACCTCGACTCAGCTGTTCCACTGCCCTATGCAAACAGCCTGATTCAAAATATATCCTGACCCAGATCTGCAAGCATTACACAGACCTCCACTCAGCTGTTCCACTGCCCTATGCAAACAGCCTGATTCAAAATATATCCTGACCCAGACCTGCAAGCATTACACAGACCTCCACTCAGCTGTTCCACTGCCCTATGCAAACAGGTAGCCTTTTGGAAGACAGTTTTTTTTTCATTATATTTTACCTACCCTGTTATTTCTGTTGTGAGTGTTTTTATATTTAGTGGTTCTTATTTTTATTTTAAATGTATATATTTCCATGACTTTGTAACTACAGCCTGTGCTAGTCATACTTTGCATACCTCTAGCACATTGCATATTTTATCAACTTTATGTCTGTCCATTATGTTAAAAGTTAGTTTAAGCAGCTCAGGCCCATATATATTTCTTGTTATTTGTTTAATGGTTTTATTTCCCTACATGGATACCTCTGTCTTATCTCTGTAATTTTTTGATCTTTCCATTTGTTTTTGCTTGAATGACCCTTAGCTCAAATGTCCATAGATGCACCCTCCCCATTCCCTAACTTTTTTGCAGGCCCATCTGACCCTAATATATTCAAAATATTTCCTGCCCCAGACCTGCAAGCATTACACAGACCTCCACTCAGCTGTTCCACTGCCCTATGCAAACAGCCCGATTCAAAATAAATATAGATAGGAAGAAAACATCCAAACGAGGCTCCAGCGTAAAAAAACAGTGAGTTTATTCAGGAAAATTTAAAACCAACAGCATACAAGCCAGTAAGGTGCAGTGTTAGACAAAGACATCCCAGTCTAACGTGTTTCAGCTCCTTGAAGCCGTACTCATAGACTTATGGGAAGCTTTGTAAATACATACAACATATACAAATTCATCTTAATTGATTAATTGAAATTTAAAAACAATTGTCTCTAACAAGCACCTGTAAATGTTTAACTCTTCATGGGCATAATGCCACATGTTTTCATGAAGTTATTAAACCTTTTCCTGCATAATCTATATGTTTAATGCCTAACTATTATCTTACTAAAGTGTTATATTATGCATCTCAATACTTATAAATGTGCATTTGCACAACCTATATGTATATCAATTTTTATTTATATTTGTAATTTGCTATCAAAGGGTGCTGCCATCTTTATTTGAACTATTATGTGGTTAAATGATTATTAGTGTGATGCATTAATGCAGGTACTATCTTATTAAATTTAAAGTACAAAACTGTGTAGACCTATTCATCACTATAGTGTATGTCAAAAAACTCTCTCAGCCTACTAGGCCCATATATTTGTCATAGTTCAATACATTATCTCCAACCCCCATTGTGTCCAGTGGCGTAGCGTGGGGGGGGGCAACAGGGGCGGTTGCCCCGGGCGCATAATTCTGAGGGGCGCTTCCAGCCTCAACTTAGCAAAAGGAAGAAGGGAGGCTAAAAATTCTGACAGGCCCCCAGCTCTGTTCTGCGACCCGTCAGGAATCTGGTGATGCCGTGACTAAGGTAAGGTGTCAGGACCAGACTTACTTATAGCCCTGTTTTTGCCTGATACTAGCAACACGCAAAATGCAGCTTAATTATGGTTCTATTATTACCAAACAAGTAAGTTCCCTTCCAACAAAGGACCCAGAGCCAGAATGCCATGCATTGCCTGGGGCACTTTTTAAGGCTCTCTAAGCAGAGGTGGGGGGAGGAATCCTTAAAAAGTGCAATAAATTTCTTTCAAACCCGTGGCACTGGTGGCAGCATGGCTGGGCTCTGCCTTTCTGTTAACCCCAGTTACCTAGTTAGTGGGATGGTGAGGTGATCAGAGACCATACTTTCATGTTTGACCGGATTCTGATTAAAACTTACGCCATCTTGTCCTTGCACAAAAATAGTATATTTGTTACAGTTGACAAAAATGAGACCTTGTTTCCTGTATTTGATTTTTCCCCTCCATGATCTTCCTAGGGCAGAAGTAGATTTAGGGATTTGTGTGCTGTCTGGCACCAGGATTGTGCTGCTCACCAGGCATTTCACTGTGTTTGTCTCCTATCAAAGAAGTCCTATGAATTCACTATCTTGAATCTATTTCTTGCTGGACTCCTGAGGTGTGGACTTTTACCGATTTTTAGGGTTTGGGTGCTCATTGCCTTTTTTATTTACATTAAACCCACCCTTACTGCATTTAAAGTAAAAAAAATAACTATAATTTGTGTTAGTAAATAAATGTAACAGCACCCCCCTAAATACCATACACCCTCCCCCCATATATGTATGTAATGCTGGGTTGTCTGTCCCATGCCCCTTTTATATTGATTACTTACAATTGCTATATTTATTAAGGTAGAATATATTCCCCACTTTTATATGTCATTGGCACCCAAAAGACAGTCTGCCCAGCAGGGCCAACCTTATGTAACAGCTGCCAGCCTGTGTGTCTCCTTTTCCTCTTTTTAACGACTTACCAAAAACCTATTGCACCACATATACAATATGGGTTGCTGCAATGTGGGGGTGGGTGCACCCTGTGGTCTGCAGTATTTGTACCATGAAGTTTTATAGATCAGGACATGTCAACACCAGATGGGGGTTAAGGGGGCCTTTCCCCCATGTGTAAAACGAGAATAAATCTTAAAATTTAATATTGTATATATTTGCCCAGCTCTGGAGAGCTGCAGACAGGGTTTGATCACAGGGGGATAGCACATAATGCTTGCAGGCTTCACCCACTGCCTCTTGTATTGCCAATATATTATTTTCATGGCTTTGTTTTTAAGGCACTACTGATTAGCAGCTGCTTATGACAAGGGACATATTTTGGGGATATGGGTATCATCAGCAATAACTGTTAGTTATCCAGTAAAGATGGTTAAGGGAGCATTTTGTGGGAGAGGAGACAGTGTCCCTTGCTTTATGTGATCTACCAGGCTTGGGTCTTTGCTTGGTTTGTCCCAAATGTAAAAAGAAGCAGCATATCTAAAATGGGTTTGGGGGGGCGCAATACTTGCCTTGCCCTGGGCACTGACAACCCACGCTACGCCACTGATTGTGTCTATACCTGACTTGGGGTTAATCTTGTACAGTATTAGTGGTTATGTCCTATATCACATTGTCTACTGTATTGTTATTCACAGTTCAGATAATATGTGTAATATTGTGACTATCTAGCAGCAATGTATTAACTAAATGTATTTATGTTAATAAAACCAACATTATTGCCAATAATTCACTAGATAAAATCTAGAATTAAAGCCTTGTGGTATTCTGGTTTTTAGACACCGTATCCAGTAAACCTATCGTTTACTTAAGATTTTGTCTAGATCGTCCCCTCTAACAGAGAGGGAGACTTTCTCCACAACTGTCCATCTCAAGGAATCCGTGTTACGTGTGTGTTTGTCTATAAAATGTCTAGCTATCGGTAATAGCGTATCCTCTCTTTTTCTACTTGATTCTGTGTCTACTGTGATGTTTGACAAATGTTCCCTTATGCGAGATCTTACTTCTCGCAGGGTTTTTATCCTGCCCCAGACCTGCAGCATTACACAGACCTCCACTCAGCAGTTCCACTGCCCTATGTAAACAGCCTGATTCAAAATATATCCTGCCCCAGACCTGTAAGCATTACACAGACCTCCACTCCGCTGTTCCACTGCCCTATGCAAACAGCCTGATTCAAAATATATCCTACCCCAGACCTGCAAGCATTACACAGAGTAGGGCATTCAAAAATTACAAAGTACCCCCTAACAGTAAAAACCCTCCACCCACCCAACCCCCCAAAATAAAAAAAACGAAGTCTAAAAAAACCTAAGCTACCCATTGCCCCTAAAGGGGCATTTGTATGGGCAATCAGCTCTTAAGTGCCCTTAAAAAAAAAGCCCTAATCTAAAAAAAAAACCACCCACAAAAAAAAACCTAAAACTAACCCCAAAAATGTACTCACCATTCCTGAAGTCCAGACATCTTCTTCAAGGCGGAATAAAGTCTTCATTCAGGCGGCAACATCTTCATCTAGCAGCAGGGACATCTTTCTTCATCCCGGTGGCGCAGAGCTATGGTGGCGCGGAGCAGGAACGGCAACAACGGCGACATCCAGTGTGGAGCCTCCTCTTCAAAAGCCAATAGGATTTAAGCAGCTCTCATCCTATTAAAAAAAATTAAAATTTTGGCCAGTAATTCCCTGTCGACAATTTCATAATTGCACTCCGCTGGAGATAATTTCTTAGAGAAGAAACCACACGGATGCAAGGAACTGTCAGGCGTAGGACGTTGAGACAAGAGGGCACCTACTCCAGTCTCAGATGCATCAACCTCAAGAACGAAAGAAAGGACAGGGTTAGGATGAGCCAGAACTGGACCGGCAGCAAAGGCAGTCTTAATACTATCAAAGGCATTAATGGCAGTAGGTGACCAATGGAGTGGATCATTCTCTTTACGGGCCATGTCTGTGATAGGTTTGACCAAGGAACAAAAGTTTTTAATAAACTTTCTATATTAATTGGCAAACCCCAAAAAACGTTGAATTGACCGAAGACCAACTGGGTGAGGCCACTGCAAAACTGCAGATAACTTGTCAGGATCCATGGAGAACCCAATGGAGATAACATAACCTAGGAAGGTTACTTGAGTCTGATGGAACTCACATTTCTCAAGTTTACAAAACAGGCCGTTCTCACGTAGTCTCTGAAGAACCCGTGTAACATCAGAATGATGAGCCTCAAGTGTGGGTGAGTGTATGAGGATGTCGTCTAAGTACACCACAACACACTGTTGCAACATATCTCGTAGGACATCATTAATAAATTCCTGAAAAACAGCAGGAGCATTACATAGGCCAAAGGGCATTACAAGATACTCATAATGCCTGCTCCTGGTGTTAAATGCTGTTTTCCATTCGTGGCCCTCCTTAATCCTAACGAGATTGTATGCTCCTCTCAAATCAAGTTTAGTAAAGACCGTAGCTCCCTTGAGGCGGACAAAGAGTTCCGTAATGAGCGGAATAGGGTAAGCATTCTTAATGGTAAGACGATTAAGACCCCTATAATCAATACATGGTCTTAACTCGCCACCCTTTTTTTTCACAAAGAAGAAGCCAGCCCCTGCAGGAGAGCAGGATTTGCAGATGATCCCCTGCAACAGAGCATCGGCAACATACTCCTCCATAGCACAATTCTCTGCAACAGACAAAGGGTACACCCGGCCCCGAGGAGGAATGGCTCTGGGTTGCAGGTCTATGGCACAATCGTAAGACCGGTGAGGAGGCAACGTACCGACACGCACCTTGTCAAACACGTCTAGGAACTCTCAGTACTCCTCTGGCAATTGAGATACCGAAGAAGTGCACAAGACTTTAACTGGTTTCCGAAGACAAGTGGAAATACATTGCGGGGACCACGACAAAATTTCGGACCTGCGCCAGTCGAGACTGGGATTGTGCTTTTGGAGCCAGGGATAACCCAGAACAACCGGAAAATGCGGAGAGTTTATCACCTGGAACTGGAGGGTTTCAAAATGGAGAGCCCCAACAGCCATGGACAATGGAGCAGTTTCGTGAGTAACGAGTGCGGGCTGAAGGGGCCTGCCATCAATGGCCTCAATAGCAAGCGGAACGGACCAAGGCAAAACAGGAATAGAGTGCTTTGATACAAAAGCACTGTCAATGAAATAGCCCGCAGCACCGGAGTCAACAAGAGTGACTATGGAGGAATCCACCCAGGAAAGGACAACCATGACCAAAGGTTTCTCCTTAAGCGGTTCCGGGGACGAGGATAAACCACCCAAGGTCTGCCCCCGACAGGAACTTACGTGTGAGCATTTCCCGGCCGTGTAGGCCAGACTTCAAAAGGTGGCCCTGTAACCCCCAATAGAGGCAGAGCCCCTCCCTCCTCCTAAAGGCACTCTCCACCACGGAGAGACGCGTGAATTGCAACTGCATCGGCTCAGCAGTACCTGGTGACTCGGGACCAGGAGGCATGGGAGGAGAGGGAGGCATGGGTGGGAACGAACACATAGGAGACAACGGAACAGGAGGCTTCCGCAAGCGCTCCTTGAAAGAGGGCCTCTCTCTGAGTCTGATGTCAATTAGGATAAAAAAAGACACCAATGCCTCGAGATCCTATGGTAAATCTCTGGCAGCAACTTCGTCTTTAATCGCATCAGAGAGCCCATGAAAGAAGACGGCAACAAGGGCTTCATTGTTCCAACCTACCTCTGCGGCAAGCGTACGGAACTCAATAGCATACTGAGCAACAGATCTTGTACCTTGCTGAATGGACATGAGTCGTTTAGCAGCAGAGGAGGAGCGAGCCGAAACATCAAATACCCTTCGAATAAATTAACATTAACTCAAAATGAATTAAACATCAGATATTACCAATAAACTTACAAGACAATTTGTAATTAGCTAGCAACACTAGTTCAATGCCAAAATATGGATTACTAACTTACAATGCTTAATTAACAGCAACCAGAAATGTAACTACAATAATAAATGCAATTTTTAAAAAATATAACACTGTAGCTCCAATGAGTTAATAAATATTAATGCCTGACTCTTTTCTCAATAATAATTGCCTTAGTGCTAGTATATTTAATATATGAAATACACAGGTCTATTTAATACCAGCGTTGCAACAATAAAGTACCTCTTTAAATACCAGCTTCAATTAAAACACAGCAATAAAGAATATCTTTGCTTTAAAAGATTAAAATATAAAACATCAAAACGCTTAATACATTACCAGTAACCAATATTTGAGAGTTCAATATTCAAGATATTCCTTATGGTCATATGCGGAGGTATCACTATATTGCAAGGGTACAGGTCACAGAGTATCTCTCTTGTCCAAAGACAGTTTTCCAGCTAGGATTCAGAGAAACGTATGCCTTAAACGTGTGTATCTCTCTTTTACAAAGTGAGCCTCCCCTTTATTGCATAGTAGCAGCTTATATCAGTGATAAGCCACTCCTTCATTCTCTAATCATTCCATATAGAAATCTGATTATGCCCTTAGCTCTCATTGGCTTACTGGTAATGCCACTTTGTAACCCAACCCCCATGGTTGAATATCTCTGACTGTATTACCACATATCGGACACCAGGGGCAGCAACAGGAGTAGGAATGCAGTTTCATTAGCAAAGTACTTTAAAGTACAGAATAATATAGATTTTTATAAATGTATACTCAATATATATAATATATAATATTATTTCCTAGCTTTAATAAACTATGTGGTCAACATATATGTGACTATTTAATTTAACTGAGCATGTGTAGTTCAATACTAGACATGAGTATATTGATTTAGTATGTATTATTATACATCCAAACATTAGGCCCGTGCACAATATCAAATCTATATAATATACATATAATACATACTTCCCACCGACAATGTCTCAAGAGGTGTCCATATTCCATACGTACCTGCACTTAGAATTATGTTGGAATTAAATCATGACAGATATATATGAGCATTATTTTACTCCATCTAATAGGAATACATTGCCTATCTGTGGACACCGCTTTAATATTGAGTGCATAACTTATATGATATGATTCAGGGCACACATTACAAAGGCATTTATATACCAGTATCTACTAGTCATATTTGGAACCTCATTTTCACACCAGATTCCTGAAACAAAGAAAAATAAATGTAGTTTTATTCTGACAGAGTTAAACATTTTAAATTCACCAATGCAGCTATTTATTTAATATAGCAGACATTTATTCAATATGGTATATTCCTAAAGGTAATCTCATATGTTGGTATTCTTTCATAAAGTCTTTGTAATGCTTGTGGGATACTCCTCTATCAGACCGAACTCGGCCAGTAGTCTTGTTATCTATTGTTATTTATTTTAGTTTTTTTTTTTTAAATAGTAATGTTAGGTTTATTTCTAGTTTAAGCTTCGATTTTATTTATTTCACAGGTAAGTTTTTATTTATTTTAAGGTAGTTATATTGTAACTTTAATTTAAAGTTAGGGGGGTGTTAGATTTAGGGGTTAATAGCTTAATTTAGTGTGTCGCGATGTGGGGTCTGGGGGTTTAAGGGTTAATAGGTTTATTTTAGTATTAGCTATGCGGGTGGGTCGGCGGTTTAGGGGTTAATAGGTTAAGTTTAGTATTTGCAATGCGGGGGAGGCAGTTTAGGTGTTAATAACTTTATTTAGTGTCGGCGATGTGGGGGGTGGCGGTTTAGGAGTTAATAACTTTATTTAAGTGTTAACAGCAGTTAAGGGGTTAATAACTTGATTTAGTTTTAGCGTAGTCGACGGGCAGCGGAGTAGGGGTATTTATCCCTAATAGTTTTCTTGTATCTAGTTCAAAGAACCAAAAAGCTTCATAATTATTGAGCTTACTGTATCTATCTCCACCTCTTGGCCATATGGTTAGCAAGAATTAGATCAAAAGAGTTTTGCTTTTGGAGTTGTTGAATCAATGATAATACATCCTTTCTAATACTTTCTTTCTCAGTTAAAACAAGTTATTTAATAAATTAAAAACTCTGAATTACAAGTTAAAGGTGCCTTATGATGTATTCCTTCTGGGTTACTGTACTTAAAGGGACAGTCGACGTTCAAATTATGCAGAATTATATTATTAACCTAGAAACACTTGCAAAAAAAATAAATATATTAAAGATTTAACCCCCAAACTGGTACTTACCTTATCATCCTCACCATGCTCTTCTGGTTTCTTTACCAGCGTGTCACGGATGCGCTATCTAATCACAGTGCACCAGGACGTAGCGTTAAACTACATGTAGCGCGCTCCTGCACTAGGTAAAGCTGTTGGCTGTTTTACCCAGCGCGGGAGCACGCTACACGTAGTTCAACGGGACGGCTGATCGCGCTGTGATCAGATAGCGCGCCCGTGACGTTCTGTTGGGGAGGAAGGTAAGGTAAGTACGGGTTTTGGGTTGTTAAATCTTTAAAACATGTCGCTAGGTTAATGTTACATAATTCTGCACTATTGTTTTCTCCCTTTATAGTGATATAAAACACTTTTAGATATTACACAATGTTTAATTATGCATATTAAAACAACTGGGCAATATACTTTAATTATTTATTTTGTCTTCTTTTCTGTAAGTTAAAACTGAAAAATGTTGGTTTTTCACTTCTGAGTACTAGAAGTGCGCATTGCAGATTTTAGAAGCCTAACCCTGCATCATATCTGTTTCTAAAAGGTCTGGGCATAGATTATAAAATAAGAGACGGCAAAAAAATGGATATCATTTTAACAAAATGACATTGGCAAGCCACATATACTCCAGTAAGTCCGGACTGGCTCCTCCAAATAAAGCAATCGGTGGAGGAAAGATTGGTCATTGAAAAATAATTGGTGTTAATGTATTCAAAAAATGTTCACACTCATCCAGTATGTTAATTTTTTACACAATTGCAGAAAAAATATTGTAATTGCAAGATTTTTACTGTCCCTTTTAATTTGCACCTTTTACATGGCTTTTCCAAAAACGTAGTAAATTAGTGTTACTAGTAGGCTGTGATTTTTATGTCAGCAAAGGATAAGGGCCTCCATTACATATGCAGTGTCGCCCGCAAAAGCCGGCAACGCCAGATTTTAGGTGATTTTGGTATTACATATACGGCGTAGCATACAAGTTACGTGCGCATATTTCACCCTTCGGACGTACTTTTTTTAACCATAGACTAACATAGAACAGACACACAATTTGGTATCCAATATACAGCGTAAGGACTTACGCGAGCAGAATTCAGAGAATCTACTCCATTCTTATCTCGCCACAAATTGCAGGCGTATGAACCCTTGCACTGACTAAAAAAGCAACGTAACTCCCTGGAAGCCTTAACAAACACATACATTTAAGCAGCATCTCAAGGTTAAAGGGACAGTATACTATGATATTGGTTTTTTAAGGTTTATTTGTGTATTTGAAATAGTTTGAAGCCACAACATAATCAATTGGATTGAGCTTGTAGGTACTTTATCACATTGTGGACATATATACTTGCTTATTTACTTTAAATTTCTTCTCAAAACAATCAAAAATACTTGGAGGAGAGAACAATGGGAAATCATAATTGTATTACCTTCATCACTTTATATATGGGTTTATATATGAATTTTGAATAGCATAATTACGTGTCGCATTTTTATATGAAATTGCGGTTCATTTTTACGAGTGTTAGCCTAATTTGCATAAAACTACTCTTTTTTTTACACTTTCCGTGGATAAAATACTGGAGTTACTTGCGACGACTAAAATGTGTATTTGCGCACATTTCAGAGGATCGCCAGTTTGTCCTACTTACGCCAGTTTAGCATCTAACGGCGCAGTATATGTAATACCCCGATGTGTGAGGTGAAATTACAGGTGGCGCGGGTCCCACTCTTGCGCCGAAACCTGCACTGTATATGTGATCGCGCCCAAGATGATGAAGCAAATTTGATACTAGAAGTAAATTGAAAGTTGTTTAAAATTGTATGTTCTGTCCAAATCATGAAAGAACATTTTTGGGTTTCCTGTCTCTTTAAAGTGATAGTAAACTTTCCCCTTTGTCTAAACAGACCTGGAATGTTAGCAATATTTTAGATGGAGTTCAATTAATCCATTGTAAGTAAAGATGCGCTATAACTTACTTTTTAATGTAGCGCTGAAATTAAAATTCCCCACACTCTGGCTGTCTACTTCAAAAGCAATCTTTTTGTTAAGCTAAGGGTTTGAAATGTTCTCCAATCTGCGCTCTAGCTTCAACAAAAGTGCCATATGGCTAGGGTGCTGATTGGAGAACATTTCAAACCCTTAGCTTAACAAAAAGATTGCTTTTGAAGTGTGCAGCTGGAGCGCAGGGAATTTGCTAATATTGCAAGACCTGACTGTCACGCTGCTCCTCTGCTCTGCTGTGGCCGTTGCACGGACACAGGCACTCCTCCTGTTGCTAGGGATATGGCAGTGGACCTGCAGCACTGTGATGACATCATCACCACCCGCCCTCTCTTCCCTATGTAAAGGCTTCATTCTCTCTCACCTGTGCCCAAGTATAGGTGTTACTTCTTGTGCTCCTGGGTGTTGTATATATTTATGCTGAATTGCTGTATTGATTCTCTGTTGCTGAACTCTGCCTGTTTGATTACGCTGCTTGCCTTAACCCCTGAATTGCTGGATTGCTTTACTGTTGATGAACTTTGCCTGTTTTGATTACTCTGCTTGCCTTAACCCTAAAATATTGGATTGCTACTCTGTTGCCGAACTCTGCCAGCCTGACCATTCTATTGATTTACCCTTGAACTGCCTTACTGCAAGATTCCCTACCTGTTGCCGTCAGAGACTATCCTGTCTGTTTTCCAGTCCTTCAAGTGGTTTACACTTGAACTTCCTAACCGCTGATTCCCTGCCTGTTGCCATCAAAGACTATCCTGTCTGTTTCCAGTCCTTCAAGTGGTTTACCCTGGAACTGCTTAACGACTGATTCCTTCCTGCTGCCGCCAAAGACTACCCTGCATATTGTGAGTACTGCTTACCTCATTTTGCGAACTTTCTCTGCTCTGGGATATTCCCTATCATTCCAGCTCAACGTCAGGATAAGAAGACTACTGGCCGAGTTTGGTCTGATAGTGGAATATCCCACAAGCATTAAACTGACACTGAGCAGAGGCTAAGGGCCTGATATTCCAAACCTCGATGCTCAGGCGAGATATTATAAGACGTCTCATTAGTATGTCTAAGCCCTTAAAATAAAAAAGTAGAAACACAAATTTTTACTTGAGACATGTTTATGTTGCTATCTAGGCCTGATAGGGAAACTGCTTTGATTGCCTCGTCGGCATTGCAGCAAGACGATCCGTAGGAATGTTCAAACAAAAGGGACATGCCCGAGCAATACCGGCGAGCAGCAGTGTTGCTCTCATAGAAGTCAATGGGAGTCTGATGTCCCTGCCCACATCGTCGACATTGTCGCTCATCGCCATTTCACTGTGGGGGGTCCTATTCAAAGTGTGCTCACTGAAACTAAAATATTGCCGTGGGGTACTATGTTGACTTACACCAACACTATCCAGCTCAGGGGATGTTTGTTCGGCAGCTGATAGTTGGAGAGAAAAACATGGCTGCTACCACCCTCACAACCTGCACAACCTGCACTTCCCTGCTTAGAACAAATCGATCTTGAGTCGATGTGTCCAAAGCAAAGTGCAGACTACTACAATTAGCACACCTCGCTAACTCCCCATAAACGCCTATTTCTATGTCACACCTAAGCTACACCCCCTTCTGTTCCGCCTCGCTGCATCCCACCGACTGCCTACACCTACTTCACGGCTAACCTACAGTGCACTCCCCCTGCACTGCCCAGCTAACTCCCCTGACTGCCTACACCTATGTCATGCCTAACTTATGCACCCCCAAAACGCCCAGCTAAGTCCCTAATACCACCTACACTGACATAATGTGTAAACAATACTCCCCTGTAAAGCCCATCTAACTGCCTACTGTCAAGAAATAACTAAATATAATAGACTATACTATAAGTAATAAATCTTATTATAACTATATCGCTATGCCACTAAAGTTATCATCAATGTTAAAATAATGTGTCACAGAGATGATTATCCAGGCTCCTGGAACTCAGTGCTGGACCGGACTTGAGTTCCAGACCGCCGCCAGCCGACCATGGAGGCCCGGCAAAACCTGCTCAACCTATCCAAGCTTCTGGATCTCAGTGCTGGACCATAATTGAGCCACGGAACGCCATTCTTTCTATTGGGACTGCAACAGATCAAGAGGAGCCAGAGTCCTCATCAGATGTAACACTTTTGGGGTTAGTTAGGGTTTTTATTTTTTTAGAATGGGCTTTATTATTTTTAATTTTATTTTGCAGGCTGGGTTTTTACAGTTAGATTTTTTTTTTAGTTTGGGGAGTAGGGAGGTTCCCTAATGTAAGTGGGGGGTTTTGTAACTTTTTTTTATTTTTTTGACAAAAGAGCTGAGGAAAATGCCCTCCAAAAGTCCCCTTTAAGAGCTATAGTAATTTATTTTAGAATGTAGGTTTATTTTGATGACGGCATAAGGGGTTAATAGTTAGGTACTTGCAGTGGATTGATGGCGGCATGGGGGTTAATAGTTAGGTACTTGCGGTGGGTTTGTTGGTAGCATAGGGGGTTAATAGGTACCTGCAGTGGGTTGATGGCAGCATAGGGGGTTAATAGCGATTTGGGGGGGTATGTGGCATTTTTACAGGTTAATAGTTAGCAATTTGCGGGGGTATGTGGTGGTTTAGATGTTAATTAGTTTAGTGTTACGTAGAGATTTGGAGACAGCAGTAATATTCCAGGGATCGTTTACTATACATAGCTAATATGGTTGGCAATGCTGGGTGTTGCTTAAGTCAGCATCGCCGATCAATGGCGTGTATAGTAAATGCCTTTCAGCGGTGCAGCTATGTCGGGAACTTGGAATAGCCGCGGATTGCTTGGAATATTGCTTGGAATATTGCTTGGAATATTTCGCCTTCTCGTAGCACTTTCAAATATCAGGGCCCTAGTGTTCTTTATGTGCAACAGAGACTTCTACATTACAATACAAGGTCTAAAAAAAATCACAAAGATTTTGCTTGATTTCTCTCCATGCCGGCGAGGTTTTGAATATCAGGCCCTAGGAGAGAAGACAGCATGAGTCTTTGCCCCCTCTCTCTATAGAAGCAAGTGCTACTGTCTACTGATGCAACAGTGGTTGATGAGCGAGAAGGACGATGAGAAAGATAAGTTAAAATATGTTTAATTATGCAAACTTTTGTATTAACTTTTTTTCTTCAAAGCATTTCATAGGTGAGCATATATAGAGATAAAGATGTTTGTCTTTATGGGACCAGTTTTGTGTCCCTTTAAGGGTTAGATTAAACATTTTTTTGGAGATTTATGTATGTAGCCTATAACCCCTGACTCTATAATTATGTTGAGATTAATTTCATGACTTGTATCAGGATTAAAGGGACAGTTAATTCAAAATTAAACAGACAGTCTAGTCAAAATTAAACTTTCATGATTCTGATAGGGTATGCAATTTTAAACAACTTTCCAATTTACTTTTATCATCAAATTTGCTTTGTTCTCTTGGTATTCTTTGTTGAAAGCTAAACCTAGGTAGGCTTATATGCTAATTTCTAAGCCCTTGAAGGCTACCTTTTAGTTCAGTACATTTTGAGAGTTTTTATTACGGCTAGACAGCGCTAGTTCATGTGTGCCATATGGATAACATGTGTTACCTAGAAGTCAGCACTGATTAGCTAAAATGCATGTATGTCAAAAGAACTGATATAAGGGGCAGTCTGCCAAGGTTTATATACAAGGTAATCACAGAGGTAAAATGTATATTAATATAACTGTGCTGGTTATGCAAAACTGGGAAATGGGTAATAAAGGGATTATCTATCTTTTTAAACAATCAAAATTCTGGAGTAGACTGTCCCTTTAAGCTACAAAGCAGTGTACAAATCTAAGAAAATGGTTTTGAGGCATGAAACCTCAAATGTTTCTTTTATGATTCAGACAGAACAAACAATTTTAAACAACTTTCCAATTTTCTTCTATTTTCAAATTTGCTTAATTTTCTTGCGGCTAGATTTGGAGTTCGGCGGTAGATGGGTTGCTAACGCCACGCGTGTTTTATGTCTAACGCACGTCATTGTTTGACTCCGGTATTTAGAGTTCAAAACAGACCATCTAACGATGCTCCTAACGCGTGTATGTCACACGCGTTATACTGCCTGCGTAAGACAGTCTCCCATAGAGATCAATGGGAAAGCAAAAAAATAGCTTTTTTCACCTAACACTCGATCTCGCGAGAATACGCACAGCTCGGTCATATGACGCATACCACATCATGCACAACAATAACACGCCGCAAATATCACAACAACAATCAATCAACAAAGCACACAAGCATTACACATTCACAAGCGGGGGGATTTTTAATAAAATTTAATACGGGGAATACGCATATACTTTAAGATGCGGAAATTCGCAAAATAACAACAAGGAATAAAAAATATATACATACACTGGAAAAATAATCGCATTCAATTTAACTATATATTAGGACAAACATACATATACAACACTTCACTAATAACACACCATCGCAAATTCACATTTAAAAAGAATACTATTGGACAATGTTAGAGAAAACGACCACTATGACATCATCGCATTCTACACATTCCACAAATACTAACTCAAAATGAGCATGCGCAAATTCACACAACTAATACACATTGCACTAATATTAATTGCTAATAAAGCACACCTGAACACAATTTACAACGGAAATTGGTACATCATTAAACATTTACACAGGGTATATAAGCACCACACAAGCAGGGCTTCTTTGACTGTGTTGCTGGTGGGTCTTTGGAGATTGGAGGTTTAAAGATTAGAGAGTTGGTGCATTATTGTGAGTGAGTTAGTGTTAGCGTGAGAGAGTCAGTTGTTAGTGTTATCATGAGTGAGTTAGTGGGAGTTAGTGGGAGTGGGAGAGAGTCTGTTAGTGGGAGCGTGAGTGAGTTAGTGGGAGTGGGAGTTGTTAGTGAGAGTTGTTAGTGGGAGCGTAAGTTAGTGGTAGTTAGTGAGAGTTAGTGGGAGTGTTTGTTAGTGAGAATTAGTAGTAGTGTGTTAGTGAGAATTAGTAGTAGTGTGAGTTAGCGAGCGAGTGATTTTTCTGTACACGTAACACATTTACACGCAAGCACATTCAATACATACATACACTTATCAATAACACTACATACACTCCATACCCCCTACCCCCTCATACTACACTCCATACCCCATTCCCTGTAGTCCCATTCCCTTTCATCCCATTTACTCTTATCCCATACCCCATACCCATCCCATACCCATCCCCTAGTTACATTTAGTTTACATATCCTCCTTTTAGTCTTCTTCTTCTTTTGGTTTATTTAAATACTCCTTACCCTCTTTGTTTTTTTACATCCCTCTCACACTTTCAGCACTTTTTTTGTCTTTTTAGTTCTTTATTTTGACCCCCTTTCATTTCATCACACTCACTTTTTGTTTGATTATTTGGGGTTTAGTTTAGGGAACAGATGGAGGCCAGGCAGGGGAGAGGTAGAGGGGGGAGGAGAGGGAGGGGCAGAGGAACAGGGCAGGAAGGGGGGCAGGAAGGGGGGCAGGAAGCGGGGGTGGAAGCGGTGGGTGGACCCAGCCACTTGGTTCAAGATGAACAAGTGGCTGGGCCCAGTGGCGGACAAAGTAGGGCTTCACAGTCTGGGAAACAGAGGGCATCGTCACAGGGGAAGGCCAAGGCAACTAGGGAGGCGAGGTTTTCGATGGAGGAGAAGGAGGCCCTCATAGAGGCCTATATGGCCAGGTATAGGAGGCTTCAGCACCAGAAGACTACCCCGACTGACAAGAGGAGGCTCTGGAATGAGATAAGAAATGCAGTCAATGCAGTGGGTGGCCGGAACAGAGATCTTGATTCGATAAAACATCGCTACCGGGACTGTAAGATGGATCTCAAGAAAAAGTTAAGCCTGGAGGCCCGACATGCCGCAGGAACCGGTGGCGGACCTGCCCTGGAAATAGAGTACTGCCGATGGGAGGAAATGTTGCGGCCCAGCATCTCCGAGGTGGAAATAGTCGGTATCGGAGGAATTGATACCGGGAACCTGCCACTCTCATCTGACGGTAAGCTCATTGAACAATAATTTCACATACGAATGTATTTCAAGGGACACTATACGCAAACCTTTACTTTCATGATTGAGGTAGCGAATACAATTTGACAAAACATTCAAATGTACTTATATTACCTAATTTGAATCATTTTAATTAAGAAATAGCCATGCACACGGTGAAACAATCACAGGAGGCAGCTATATTCAGCTAGCAATCAGCATCTTATAAGCATATTTAGATATGCTTTTCAGCAAAGAATATCCAGAGAATGAAGCTAATTAGATAAGAAAACTACATTAGAAAGTTGATAATAAATGTATGCTTCTAAATCATGAAAGATAAAACATTGGGTTTCATGTCCCTTTAAGGATCAGATTAATGCTATAACGTTGTTTACACGCATTCAATTACTTTGCGGTTACATCACTATCTAGGCTATAGGTTAGGTGTGCATTTAAACAGACTGAAAACAAACGCAAAAACATTCAGATTGACCAGAGATATCACAAACACGGTTTTGAAAAAGCGGAAATCGTATTGATTGTTTGTTAGATTTCAAAGTGGATTAATGATTCTGCATTTGTAATTGTATCGTAAGGTAAGTCATTTAAAGCTTGATTTGCAAATATGCTAATATATACATTTTTTTTTTTTTTAATATACATAGTCTGGGGAGGAGGCAGCACAAGAAACACAGCCTCATCTATCTCCCCGGGATGAGAGTGGTGGGGAGGAATTTCCACTTCGGAGGGAAGAGGCCCCCCGTGACGAAGAGCGCACGGAAGCTGATGAAGAGGCCCCGGAAGCAGAGGAGGAGCCCGCGGAACCAGAGGACCCTCAAGAACCCGCACACCGCCGTGCACGGGCACCCCGCCGTGCACGGGTACCCTGCCAAGCACAACAAGAGGAAATAGCGGAGGTGCGGGTTCTACTGGACTACATAGACCAGATGCGTAACTCCCGGATACAAAATATCGAAGGCCGCACTCGAATTCTTGATGGACAAAATCAAATAATTGAAGGACAAAACCAAATAATAAACATACTCAATAGAATCGAACAAGGCCAAAACAGAATCTTTAATCTGCACCAAGAGATGTTCAATTTTTTCCGGGAGGCGCATGCTGGTCTACCTCCTGGTCCGCCTCCTGCTGCTGGGCCTCCTGCTGCTGGGCCTCTTGCTGCTGGGCCTCCTGCTGCTGGGCCATCTCCTCCTGCCGGCCCATCTACTCCTGCCGGCCCATCTACTCCTGCCGGCCCATCTACTCCTGCCGGGCCATCTACTCCTCTTCAGCCATCTCATCCTCTTCAGCCATCTCCTCCTCTTCAGCCAGCTTCTCCTCCTCAGCCATCTTCTCCTCCTCAGCCATCTTCTCCTCCTCAGCCATCTTTTCCTCCTCACCTTGGTCGTCCCAGTACTCTTCCTTCCACTCTTCCCACAACATCTCCAAGGAGAACTCTTCGGAGTCGGCAGTTGCCCCTCCCAGAGCCTCAGCCCCGTGGGAAGAGGGGAAGGAAGAGGAAGTAAGTATTTATTTTCATCTTTAATGTTTTTTTTATTTAATGTGTAATGGATAGGTATGTGATGATGTGGTTTTCATACACTTGTGGACCACACTCTGTATATAATCTACTTCTATGGGACCGGGTCCATGGAGGAAGATTGTTTGCAGAGTGTGGGTTCTAAGTGTGTGAAAACCACATCATCACATACCTATCCTTGTTCATGATATTGATTGGTTTCTGTGATGTGATGTCCAAACTGTTTCCCGAATCGCAAACAAAATTACCATTACAATTATCCATGATGGCATATTACTGTTTGAATGCCAATAACACAGCTTAAAGGGACAGTCAGAAAATTATTGATTACAAAGAAAACACTGTATTACGCATTATCAAGTTGGAAACAACAAAACATGGAGAAATACGTGTGACTTATGTGCTTAACCTTGTATCTATGAATAGGGAAAATGACCACTTATTTGTTGTTCTGACATAACAACCTTTTAGATATCAATGATCAATACATGGTAAATAATATGCTGTATGAGCACAAGGTTTTACATATACAAATGCTATCCAAATGCCCTCTAGTGGTCAAATTGTATAATGATTACATGCACTCTTCAAGCTCGAAGAAATGAGCACACGAACCTCATAGGTTTAGCTAGCAAATTTAAATAAACAAAGACAAATGATTAATTGGTGAGAAACCTTTGATATCATTGATATTACAAAATTGACTTTTAGAATAATGCAAAACATTATTTGTTTTCTAAACTGTCCCTTTAACAAAATTACATATGCTAACACATATTTGAAGCTTGTTGGTATATCTACATGTACTTGGTCAAAAATTAAATATTGAAATCAGATTTATATTGACGTGTTAAATAAAGTATATTTTCTTAAAGAGATATTATTGTGTTATTTTTTTTTTAGAAAGACATTTGTTTGAACAATGAATATGGTTTAAAGTCCTTTTAGGAGTGGGGGGTGAAAATATGCTAACAATAATATATTTGAAGATTAAACAATGTGGAACTCATACATGATACAAAAATCAACATTTGCATTAAAGGGACAGTATACTATATTTTTAACAGAACTGTCTGTAATAGACACTACTACAAACAACAAGATTAACATATACTGATATCAATATTACAAAGCTTCAAACACTTTCAAAGAAAATCGGGTTAGCTCTATTGAAAATATATATGAACCCCCATTACAACCGTAAAACAAGACAATACCCCATCATTAACATATGAAAAGACCCTTTACACAAACAGGAGAAAGCTGGAGATGGTACTCACATGAAACTCAGAGGCTGGGCGAGGAGTCTGAAAATTAATTACATTTTCTTTGAACAGAAGCAAAATGAAACGTGTATTTGTTAAACAATGGACTATCTAAATAGAGACAAAATAAAAAGTTTTGATTTATAATGTGAGTGTCTAATGAACCTTTAATAAAATATACAACGAAATTACATTTAGAAGAAGTCGGCATCATATATTTAGCATATGATAAAGCTAAATGCATATTGATTACTTTATTCTAACACAATAGCGCATATTTATTTATTAGATATCTTTAACATTAAAAACAACAGTCATTTTTATGAAAAAGGAACATATTGTTGACAAACATATTAAACAACATGGACTATAGAGATTTGCACTTGCCTCGAAATATCATATGCATGAAAACATTTTGCTTTCGTTCATTTATTCAACCAGACATCCAGCAAAAGAGAATGTGGTGGTCTTTATCAGCTACGGGTCAACAATGTAACATGATGCAAATAATACATATTCGCAAGGTTTTTAAAATTGGCTGCAGTCACAAACGTGTTTAACGTGCACAAACAAATATTGCGGGACTACGTAATCCAATCATACGTTTTTTTACCTTTGCATGTGACGTCTTAACATGGCGCTTCCTTGATCACGTAAGACCGCCATCCAATAAAAGGCAGATTCTTGATCACGTAAGAACGCCCAAAAAAGGCGCATCCTTGATCGCGTCAAAACGCCATCCAATAAAAGGCACATTCTTGATCACGTAAGAACGTCAGTCAATACAAGGAATCATTGGACAGCCTGGCAGGTGACGTTTTAAGCAACATGGCGCATCCGAGATAGCTGAAAAACCGCAGCCAATACAAGGACTCAGTTGACAGCTTGGCATATCACTAAAAAACGTATTTATATTTTAGGAACTAGTATGTGTCTAGATTGCTATCTAGGAATGTCACCAAATCATGAATCATCTTTTCGGACTTGACTGTCCCTTGAACTATAGCTATGGTGTATATCTTTAACATTTAAAAGATACACATGAGAAATACATATGCCATTGATGTTTTAAGATATGTTTTGATTGTTTTGGAATAACAATAATGATACAAGGATTGATTAAACGTGTCATTTATTCAAGTTTAAATATGGTCAGCCTACCTATAGCCATATATGGGAGTAGAATTATTTTGTTAACATATTTTTAAAAAAATATTCATCATCTAAAATATTTGCATTACACACAGAGATTTATTTGGTTACACTTTTACAATAAGATAGAATAGAAAATGAAATACATGTGCTGTCATGTATGTCATGAAATGAAATACATGTGCTGTCAACATTACAATAAGATTGTTTATTAATAAGATTATATGTCCTTGTTCATGTAAAAAGGACAAAAACGCTTTAGAAATGGAAATACATTCATTAACAATTGTGCTCACCATCCCTTAAAAGGACATTATTTTGTTTTTAAAAAGAGGATACACATAGACAATACTATTTCAATAAAATGAACACTTTACAGGGATTATATCATTGTATCAATCCTCAGATCATTTGTTAAAGGTGCATCAATTCATGCAGAGTTTCTAAATACACACATGGATGTGAAAATTGAAATATACATATATACACAAATAACAATCTATATATACATATATAAAACAATTACTATGCTAATCATAATCATGCAATGATAAAGCTAAGAGAAAAATATATAAAGACAAATAATAAGATTACATTGGAGATGTTAATCTTAAAGTCATTTACAATTGTCTTATATGATTTTTTATAAAAAAATATTTTTGGTAGGTCCCTTTAAGGATCAACAAGATAAACTAGAGCTTTAAAAAAATAACATGAAGAATGAGGACAAAGAATCGTGCAATTACATGTCTTTTATTAGTATGTAAGAAAACATCAACAACGTTTAGAAATAATCTTGTAAAAATAAGGAATATTTGAGCCATATGACAAGGTAACAGAGTGCATCACAGTCCATGAAGAGAGTTGCCAAGGGCCACCATAGCCCCATTGGAGACATATGACAAGGTAACACAGTGCATCACAGTCCATGAAGAGAGTTGCCAAGGGCCACCATAGCCCCATTGGAGACATATGACAAGGTAAAAGAGTGCATCACAGTCCATGAAGAGAGTTACCAAGGGCCACCATAGCCCCATTGGAGACATATGACAAGGTAACACAGTGCATCACAGTCCATGAAGAGAGTTACCAAGGGCCACCATAGCCCCATTGGAGACATATGACAAGGTAACACAGTGCATCACAGCCCATGAAGAGAGTTGCCAAGGGCCACCATAGCCCCATTGGAGACATATGACAAGGTAAAAGAGTGCATCACAGTCCATGAAGAGAGTTGCCAAGGGCCACCATAGCCCCATTGGAGACATATGACAAGGTAAAAGAGTGCATCACAGTCCATGAAGAGAGTTACCAAGGGCCACCATAGCCCCATTGGAGACATATGACAAGGTAACACAGTGCATCACAGTCCATGAAGAGAGTTACCAAGGGCCACCATAGCCCCATTGGAGACATATGACAAGGTAACACAGTGCATCACAGTCCATGAAGAGAGTTGCCAAGGGCCACCATAGCCCCATTGGAGACATATGACAAGGTAAAAGAGTGCATCACAGTCCATGAAGAGAGTTGCCAAGGGCCACCATAGCCCCATTGGAGACATATGACAAGGTAAAAGAGTGCATCACAGTCCATGAAGAGAGTTACCAAGGGCCACCATAGCCCCATTGGAGACATATGACAAGGTAACACAGTGCATCACAGTCCATGAAGAGAGTTGCCAAGGGCCACCATAGCCCCATTGGAGACACATGACAAGGTAAAAGAGTGCATCACAGTCCATGAAGAGAGTTACCAAGGGCCACCATAGCCCCATTGGAGACATATGACAAGGTAACACAGTGCATCACAGTCCATGAAGAGAGTTGCCAAGGGCCACCATAGCCCCATTGGAGACATATGACAAGGTAAAAGAGTGCATCACAGTCCATGAAGAGAGTTGCCAAGGGCCACCATAGCCCCATTGGAGACATATGACAAGGTAACACAGTGCATCACAGTCCATGAAGAGAGTTGCCAAGGGCCACCATAGCCCCATTGGAGACATATGATAAGGTAAAAGAGTGCATCACAGTCCATGAAGAGAGTTGCCAAGGGCCACCATAGCCCCATTGGAGACATATGACAAGGTAACACAGTGCATCACAGTCCACGAAGAGAGTTGCCAAGGGCCACCATAGCCCCATTGGAGACATATGACAAGGTAAAAGAGTGCAACAGGCACAACAATAAACTTTTAAAAAGGCCAAATGGCAACAATAAAAAAAAACATCAACATGTGGACGGAGGATTCTTATCTGCCACCTTGGAGCATCTCCAGATCCTCCACTTACTGGTCATCCTCTTCATCGTCCTGTGCATGTCCAGCTCCAGATTCAGGCCTTGAACTTAATCGCATAATTTCACACAGAGTCAAGTCCTGAACCCGGAGCTGGGCCTGCATGGTGTCGTTCATCCCTCTCAGGACAGCTGCGTTCCTCAACACGGCCTGCTCTACTCTTGCTATACCTTCTAGCATGAGCCATGCTGAGTCACAGCCTAAAATAAAGAATAAATTAAATATTAATGATAATTACACAACAGACGAAAAAAATAGAAAAGATACATTGTCATCATAAAGACAAATCATTCTTTACATCAATTAGTTTAAATTTATTCTTTACACATGAATTATGTTATTCAGACAGACCGAAATCATTAAAGGGACAGTTTACTCAAACATGTTGTCCCCTTTAATTGGTTTTAGATGATCCACTCATACAGCTTGAGTGTATAAAATCTCGTTAAAGGATTTACATTGTACTTACATTAGCAATTTAAATATTTTAATTATACTGTGGTAGGCACACCTATCCTTAAACATTTTGGCATTGAGGACAAGCTGTGTAAACATAGCAACCTGAAGAAATTACATTCCCACTGGGTTAGACAAGAGATAATGTATAAACATTTGTACATTAATTGTTGGATCCAAGTAGTGGTGATTGGTATATGTAGTGATATCCAATTAAAGGGACACTGAACCTAAATATTTAATTGACTGATTCAGATAGAGCATGACATTACAAATATTTAAAAATTACACATATTCTTTAAATGTTTGAATTCTATAGCTAGATTTTGAATGCAAGAATGTCGGTTTTTAGGGCAGGCCATATTTGTTTATCAACTTTGTTTGTCCCTGCTGGTTGATGGATACATTCATCCAACAATAAAGAAATGATGTCCACAATTATTTTATTTTTTAAAATAATTATAGGCATTTCTTTGTTTCAATAAAGATATCAAGAGAATGAAGAATAATTCATAAGAGTAGTAATGGGCATGGGCAGGGGTCTGGGTCTGGGCATGGGCAGGGGTCTGGGCATGGGCAGGGGTCTGTGACTGGTCAGGGGACTGGGCAGGGGCGGAAACCAGATGACCAGAAGTGGTGGATCCATCTGAAAATTTAATAAATATATATTAACATCTCATACATCATGAAATCAAATCAACGCATTTCAAATTGATTATGTTTTCAATATACTTAGAAGTGTGTTTGAATTTGTAAACAATTATGAAATGAGGATATGGTATGCATATAGGCACTCAGATGAATATCAATTACTGTCTGTACAATTATAACATTATTATTGTGTTTCTGCCTGGAATATGCTTGTGACATAATGATGGCATGAATTATACATTTAAAAAAAAAAAAAATTTCATGCTGCCTGATATAGAAAGGGGGCAGTAGTGTATTTGAACAGACAAATAATATTCCTTTTTAAAGTGCAAAAGCTGTAGACTTTGAATGTCTTCAATGAAATGATTTCAAATAAAGCAACATGTTGGAAACATGATAGATATATTTCACATACCATTAGACTCCAAGGCAGCCTCTTCCTCCTCCGTCACATATGTTAAATCAATCTCTGTAAAACATAACATGTTGTGTTCACGTTAAGAACAGATATTATAACATATGTTACTGTTGTTCAAAGACACACATCAATGTTGCATTAAAGATATACACACCCAAAGTTATGATTTACATCATTTTGATGGAGCATACAAATTACATTAGATTTGTTATTCTCAATGATTCATATTTTCGATGTATTGTTTGTATTAATTTAAAAATCATAAAAGCATAGTACATAGAACATTTAAGATTTCTCATGTGTGTATCACTTGATGACTGTTGTCAAAAATGAACATGGAAACAAACATATGCTATACATCTTCTGAATAACAAATTTGTAGACTAATAAAGTTTTAATTATTAATCTTTCAATATTAAAAGAAAATTAATATATAATCAGAAGAGAAAATTATATGTTTGTTTCAAATGTTATGCTTCATCAGAATCATGCTCATAATATTGATTACCAATACACCTTCAATGACATATAAATGAGTCAATGGACTTACCAGGAGACCGCAAAGGCGGCTCTATGTCACTGCTGGATTCCTGTGGGCTCACCACACCAACTCTCTCTATGAATGATATAGATATATATTAGGAAACACATTTGGGATATCACTAAATCACATCTGTATCGAATTTTAAGATTAATCAACTTGAAAATGTGAAGAATAGAGCAGTCATTAAACCAGAAAATGCTTGATTGAATCAAGGGGATTCTGTTAAAAATGATGTATTGAACATATGTTTAATTTCAGACTATATTAGACATCAAACTCATCTCATACGATGCTATTGCATATCTAAATATACCCATTGATCAATGTTCTTAAAAGAATACACACAAACCACATTTTGAAGAGCAGCTGTTGACAAATCTAAACAAACACATGTGGCACATCGAGCCATTTGTGCAATGTACAGTAATCTTGTTTAGGACACAACACATATTTATCACAATACAAAACCAAATTGATTAGTACAAATATGTAATCATGGTGCTGTTAGAGTATGCTGATATCTATAAAGTAACTCCAACAGTGAATATGTGAATTATATATCAATATTGTTTAATCCAAAGAATGTAAAGATGAATGAATCTATTGTTTATTAAAGGGACACTGACATGATTAATTTAAATCATTGATTTCTCTGTTCAAACTGTTCAAAATGATTTTACATTGACTCCTATTATAATTTGAATGTTGCTACATTTTAATCTTAAAGGCAGATAAGCAATATTGTATTCAATAAATATTGTTTGTTGAAGGTATCCACCAATCATCAATAAAAACCCAGGTTGTTCAACCAAAATTGAGATGCAGATAAACGTACATTCTTGATTTTAAAATACATTTAGCAATAGAATATTTCACATATGATGATAGTATTATATTTAAATGTTTATTAATATTGCATACTCTATCTGAATGACAACATTAATAATTGTAGATCAGTATCCCTTTAATATAAAATTATATTGATTTGACAATGTTGGTGTTAATGAATTCTCTAGTCCATATGTTGATGTAATGAATGGGATTGAGCATGCAATTCAAATCTAATATGTTATTTAAGGATATCCGAAGAATTATTTAATTTTCATCTATTAAAGGGACATTACATATAAATATTGAACAATGTGGATTTAGTATGTAATGTTCTGTCCATGTTTCTAAGACAAATGTCAATTAAAATGAGACATACCATACTGTGACAAGCCCTGCCTTAAGGATCCAGCAGCAACATCCATATCTGTAATATATTAAATGAGGATTGCATATCATTAATACAAATCATGCCATGTTTAAAATCTTTACATTATTAGCAAATCAATTTAAAACTATTAATCCTTTGGTAGTCCCATGAGTTAATTGTTTCCTCAATTCAATTCATGATAAATATATCCTGTACTCTTATTTTCAATCAGTTGTGTTGTTTACTGTAGCTTTAATTATTTTTTGGTGTTATTTCATTCTCATCAATTGATGTGCATATGTTATAATTTATTTGGATTCTTCTTTTTTTATTATGTATAATATTGAAAATAAGAATACTGTATTCTTCACATATATAATAATTCACATTTCATTTTGACCAACATGTATAAAGCAATGCCACTTACAGCAAAGCCATGTTAACGTGTATGCGCAATTCCATTTTCGCGATCATTGCGCAATGATTCAAAGCGGAATTACGCATCCGTCATTTGACCAACATGTATAAAGCAATGCCACTTACAGCAAAGCCATGTTAACGTGTATGCGCAATTCCATTTTCGCGATCATTGCGCAATGATTCAAAGCGGAATTACGCATCCGTCATTTGACCAACATGTATAAAGCAATGCCACTTACAGCAAAGCCATGTTAACGTGTATGCGCAATTCCATTTTCGCGATCATTGCGCAATGATTCAAAGCGGAATTACGCATCCGTCATTTGACCAACATGTATAAAGCAATGCCACTTACAGCAAAGCCATGTTAACGTGTATGCGCAATTCCATTTTCGCTCTGTGACGCATATTCTGTAGAGCGCAAGACACATCATTCCTATTTCATGTGTCACTAATCTAAAATCAGATATCTAAACATCATATGTAGTGTATGTTGTGAGATCTGTATAGGTTTAGTATCTGACTATATACACATTTATTGATTAAAAAAAATAAAATAAGATATTATATGAAGTTGGATAATTACCTGGTTCAGATTCTCCATCTCCTCCCAGGCCACCGGACGGAGAAGCAGCTGCCCTGGCCCCCGCGTCAGGACTTTC
The DNA here is from genome assembly GCF_027579735.1 of Bombina bombina. NCBI lineage: Eukaryota > Metazoa > Chordata > Amphibia > Anura > Bombinatoridae > Bombina > Bombina bombina. The sequence continues at coordinate 1,382,054,853 of NC_069499.1, forward strand.
AGATCCCGCAGCTGGGAGGGAAGAAGAGGAGGCCGAGGATGGCGAGGATCTGAATCTTTTGGGGACCCGGAGATTGAGGAGCTCGCATAAAGTCACCTCATAAGGGAGTAGGTACAGTTTACGCGGGGCCTCTCTTTTGCCACCTCTTTTACGGGCTTGTACCCAGTCCCTTATGAGGTTGACTTTTTTGGTTAACCGCAACCTCATATCTCCGAATCTCCCAGAGGGCCTTCTTAACAGGCGCATCTGTCAACCTCCTCTTGTTCCCAAACAGCTGGGGATAAAAGTCCTTGACGGCGTGGACCAGTGCAGCGCTCTCCTCCTTGGTGAACCTGGGAGCTGACATGCCTGCTGGGTTGTCCAATAAATATATTATAATAATAATATAAACTGCCTGCAGGCATTAGAGAACTGACAAAGATGGCAACGTGTAATGGACTTTTATATGGTGAAGTAAACATGAGATGCACCATGGGACAAGTTATCTGTACATCTGATTGGATAAAAGTTTGAAATATTGTTAGAATGTCTGTGAGACCATCCTGACTCAAGTTGTGTTTGTGTGATGAACTCTGATTGGCCGTTCCTTAATGTTTCATATCTTAGTAACTTCCTTACACATACCTCATGGTGGTGCTGTAACTTCATTTTTCATGTAGACTTATTTGTAACTCATGGGCCTGTCATGCGGATATGTGTGACGCAGATTTAATATCCGTGATCCGTTAAATATTAATGATTAAATTCTATTTAACATCTAATACTGTCACATTATTAATGTTGTAGACATTTCTCGGTTTAATAACGGTCTGTTTCTTTAATACAAATACACATTTAATATTGTATGTCTTTATTGTTCATAAAATCCATTTATTGACTTATTGTGAAGTATTGATATTGCTCTATTAAATGTATTTCATAATGCACATTGATTGTGTGCTATTGCGTGACATTAGACTTTAATGTTTAAAGATGCTAATCTGGTGTTTCAAGATGCGTTTCCCACGCAATATTTCTGAATGTTCAAATTCAGGTTATAAGGTCAGTAACTTGGATAATCTGTTTATAAATGTTAAACTACAGGTTTGTTTGTTATTAGTAAATAAACCTCGAGCTTGTATTTGTCTGAAGTGCTCATATATGTTATTGTGCAATGGCGTCTTTATTTTTAAATAGACATTACAAACAAACAATTGTATCAAATGATCTGTAGAGATAGAAGATTGTTTAGACTTTAAAATGTAAATCAATGTATCTTAGTATTTAGATATCCTCAACAGAAGAAATTTAAATGCACATGGTTGAGACAATCACATAAGGCATCTATATGCATCCACCAATCTTCATCTACTGAGCCTATCTCGATATGCTTTTCAAGCAAAGTATGTCAAGATAGGAAGAGAAGTAAATACACTCTTTAAATCTCTTAAAGGGACACTGTCCAAACAAATTTAGCGTTGGTGATTCAGATTGAGCATGAAATGTTAATCAACGTTATAATTTAATCCGATTCTCAAATGTTAACAATTATCTTGTTATCTTTCTTTGCAAATCAATAATGATATTTGAGATTACGGACAATTGTTTAAAAAAACCTGGGTTGTCCTTGATGATTGTTGGATAAATTAATCCACCACAAAAAACCAAGTTCAGTCCAGAGTACTGAAGCTAATAAATTATCTATTTAATGCCTTATTTTTAAAGTAATGATAGCAACATCACAAGGAGCATTCATAATATGAGACAATTTTTAAAGTTGCTTAAAATAGAATACTCATTCAGAATGTATAAATCATTAATTTTTTAACTGTCTCCCTTTAAGTATATTTTTAGTTCATGTCCCTTTAAATAAACATTTCACAATAATGCTTGAAATATCAGAAACCTAGGCACCTTCCTTTTGATAAATTAGTATAACATATGAGTATATAAAATTTAGATTAACTTCTGGATTGTTTTACACACTGACTGAAATATATATTGTTAAGGGAGGTATTTCGGAGTCTTCAGCTTAGAGGGACATTAAGCTATATGTTATGTATGCATTTTGGATAAGATTATAATATTTGAACAACTTAATATGTTTTGGTATTCAATCATTAGATTGTAATTATATATATATTTTGGATTAAATACATATCTACATAGGCTATTTTGATGCTGATTGTTGGTTGCACATAGATACCTTATGTAATTGACTAAGATATGTGCATTGATTTTTTTTTTTACAAAGTATATTTAAAGACTGAATGTAATTCTATAGTACTTTCTAAATATGTTTAAATTCTTTTATGAATTATTTAAAAATCAATACACAATATACTTTGTGAATGTCCCTTTAAGGACCAAAACATTTGTAATGTTGATTTAACATTGTCAAAATAAACTAAAGGGGAATGAAAATTATATATAGATATGTGATGTCTAACCCAAGAGGTAAGATTTTAAAAACTACATAATATTATTAACTATAGTTAAATGACTCCACTAGAAAATCAAATCAATTAACCTGCCATCCAATAACTAGCTTGTGAAAAATATAAAGTTAAATGACCTACCATTTATAAATGTAAAAATTAAAATAATTTAGCAAATAATGTTTTGAGATACCTAAGGAAGATACAAGATCTTATAAAATTAATTTTACATTCAACAACACTGTCACTTTAATGTAATTGAACCATTTCCCCTTCTTAAAAGTGAAAAAAATTAATTTTTGTGAAATTGACTACATATCCGAAATTATTTTAACATCTAAGAATTTCAAAAGAAAAGCATCGATGGATCTCACTCCCCAATGAATGTTAAAAAAGATAGTTTAATGTAATATTCTCTGAATCAGTGGATTTTCCACAATTAATGCATTATTTGATCTTATGCATGTGCTTGTCAAATAGACAACTACCAGTCATGGGAGTCAAATTGATTTTTATTGACAGATTATATGGATATTTATTATAATCTGTTCCAAAGAGTGTATTTAATACTAAAATGTTTATTATTACCATTTTAAAATTTAATAGTTTCTGAACCAAAAATAAAAAAATATTCCTGGAAGTCATCAGATGCCAATCTGAAATGTAAAATTTTTTTTTACAAAAGTTAATACACACGTAGTCAAAGATTCATAAAATACATTTACAATCATCTTGTGTCTATGCTCTAACTTTGTTCAACATTTTTTAAAGATATTTATTAATTATATTTAAAAAAAATAAAAATATTGTGTAATAAAATAAAAAAAATAAAAAATCTGATTTTCGAATTATACATAAAAATGTATATCACATTTCAATAATATATATGTTGAACATAAATGTCATATTTCATGTCCATTCAAATACCTCTATATCAACTATAATATGTATTCCTTTTTATGATTGTGATCCCTAAATATCTAATGATGAAATATGTATGACTAATGTATGTAAGCTACCAATAATCAACATTCTTCCTGTGATTCTTAACTAGCATGCATTGGTACACCAACCTGGATAATGCATGGTCTTTGAAAGTCAATTCAGGGGTAAACAGTTGATCTTCAATAGGTGTCTTATTCATCATTTCAAAAATAGAGGACTGAAATCCCATCTAAAAATTAGAAATTCATCTAAGTGTCTGATTGTGATCCCTAAATATCTAATTAAGAACTAAATATGACTAATGTATGGAAGCTACTAATATTCAACATTCTTCCTGTGATTCTTAACTAGCATACATTGGTACACCAACCTGGATAATGCATGGTCTTTGAAAGTCAATTCAGGGGTAAAAAGTTGATCTTCAATAGGTGTCTTATTCATCATTTCAAAAATAGAGGACTGTGAAATACCATCTAAAAATTTGAAAATCATCTAAGTGTCTCCAATAGGATGCCTCAACAGCCTTATTCTATTAAATAGTTGGCACTTACCATGTGAACATGTCTTTGTATGCTTTTCAAGGTCAGCAGATTTGAAAGATAATGCCAGACATGATCCCATTGGTATACTTCAATTTCAATCTTGGCTTTTTCCACTGTCAGTCTGGGCAATCTTCACTGTCAGGCTTCTAATTCTTCCCTTTCAGTCTTTAGATTAAGTCAGCTCCCTAATGGCATAAAAGGTTTATTCAAAATTACTACAAGTGTGTGAATCATTTCTCTAGCCCTCTCCCACCCACCATTTCATAAGAAATTTCTGTCACTAGCTTACTGTGTAGCATCTTGTGTTATGTTCTATCAAGTGTGAAGATGAGTCATATTGAGCAGAACAAACCTCTAATGTGTGACATTGAACCATAGTCATGCTAGAGGATCCCTTTCTGAGTATTTTCATTTTAAGTAATGTGTAAACTAAATACTAGTTTAGAAAATGTATGCCATATGATGTATTTGTGTACAATTCATGCCAGCAACAGTCCAGACATTTATACTTACCAGCTGATGTCCTCTTTAAAAACCAGGTGGCAAAGACTCGCTACAGGACCCAATGGCCAGAGCATAACCTATATTAATAAATGAAACACATTTTTAGCATTTGATGAACAATCCTAACATGTTTGCACAATTCTCTACTTGTCATTTCCCTACAGTTCACATCTATTGATAATACTCCAGTCTAACTTCTATTCTTTACCGTCTAAAGTTGCGGTTGATGATGTCTGCTCTGACATTGAGCCCCTCGTCCCGGAATGGCCCCTCTAGAACAGGATCATCCTCCTCATCTCTGAGGAGGTTTCTGTCCGGCCGGACGGCCTGCAGCATCCCAGCCCGCTGTGCAATATTATGCAGGACGCTACAGGCTACAACGATCTTAGCCACCTTCTTTGGGTTGTACTGGAGGGCTCCTCCCGACCTGTCCAGGCACCTGAACCTCATCTTCAGGAGCCCGAACATCCGTTCAACCACCGCCCTGGTTCTCTTATGAGCCCTATTGTAGCGCTCCTCAGACACATCAGTTGGGCTACGCAAGGGGGTAATGAGCCAAGGCCGGCTCATGTACCCAGAATCACCTATACATTATGAACAGAACATAATTCCAACAGAATCCTCAAAATAGTATTTGTAGTACAATAAAAAGTTTTGTACACGATAATCCATTAACAAATGTTTATTTTAACTTTAAAATATCTAGTTCAATATTATTCTCTATCTTCCCATTTCAGCTAAGACATGCTACATATGCGTATTTCTCCTAAATCAAGCCTTGTGTAAAATGCTAACTACATGGTTACATTACATTCTCTATCTGAGCATTTAAGGTAAGACATGCTACATATCTGCATTGAACTAAAAGACATTTGCGGAAAGAGACAATGACATGGTTAAATTGCATTAGCTAATATCTTCACATTTCATCTAAGACATGCTACATATGCGTATTTCTCCTAAATCAAGCCTTGTGTAAAATGCTAACTACATGGTTACATTACATTCTCTATCTGAGCATTTAAGGTAAGACATGCTACATATCTGCATTGAACTAAAAGACATTTGCGGAAAGAGACAATGACATGGTTAAATTGCATTAGCTAATATCTTCCCATTTCAGCTAAGACATGCTACATATGCGTATTTCTCCTAAATCAAGCCTTGTGTAAAATGCTAACTACATGGTTACATTACATTCTCTATCTGAGCATTTAAGGTAAGACATACTACATATCTGCATTGAACTAAAAGACATTTGCGGAAAGAGACAATGATATGGTTAAATTGCATTAGCTAATATCTTCACATTTCAGCTAAGACATGCTACATATGCGTATTTCTCCTAAATCAAGCCTTGTGTAAAATGCTAACTACATGGTTACATTACATTCTCTATCTGAGCATTTAAGGTAAGACATGCTACATATCTGCATTGAACTAAAAGACATTTGCGGAAAGAGACAATGACATGGTTAAATTGCATTAGCTAATATCTTCACATTTCATCTAAGACATGCTACATATGCGTATTTCTCCTAAATCAAGCCTTGTGTAAAATGCTAACTACATGGTTACATTACATTCTCTATCTGAGCATTTAAGGTAAGACATGCTACATATCTGCATTGAACTAAAAGACATTTGCGGAAAGAGACAATGACATGGTTAAATTGCATTAGCTAATATCTTCACATTTCAGCTAAGACATGCTACATATGCGTATTTCTCCTAAATCAAGCCTTGTGTAAAATGCTAACTACATGGTTACATTACATTCTCTATCTGAGCATTTAAGGTAAGACATGCTACATATCTGCATTGAACTAAAAGTAGACATTAGCGGGGGGGGGGGGAAATATATGGCTAAATTGCATCCTATAGCTGAACATTACGCTAACATTTTAAAACTACAGTGGCAATTGTCAAAATAATTAACCATGTTGTGCACAAATACTCACCAACGAGATAACCAGGGGGCATTTGTCTTTCCTCAAACTGTCTCCACAGGGACGACAGAGAGAGGATGCGGGCATCATGACAAGCTCCTCCAAAATTCGCACACACATGCATAATCCTCATCTGTGCGTCACAAACATACTGCACGTTGAGGCTATGAAAATGTTTGCGATTTCTGAAGGGCGAGTCATCAATTGGAGCACGCAGCGCAATGTGGGTACAATCTATGGCTCCCAAGACATTGGGCATTTGAGCAATATCAAAGAATTCCCGCTTCAGGCGCCTCCAATCACCATCATTCTGTGGGAATCCTATGTATTGCTTACTGATACGTACCATGGCGTCCAGAAAGTTATCAAACACCCCAGAGAATGTACCTTGAGCCAGGCCATGCATGTACAGTTCTCCGGATTGAAAACTCCCGGAGGCCAGGACGTATAGACAGCTTAGCATCCTACTCATGGCGGGAACAGCAGTCCTTATTCTTATACGTGGCTCCAAATGAGGTTTAAGAAGATCGTAAAGGCCAATGAGCTGTTCGCGATCGAGCCGATACTTATCAAAAACCTCATGTTTTCCAAGGTGGGTCTCACCCTGTAGACCCGAGGACCTCGAACCAGATGACCCCTTCGTCTCAGTCTGAGCGGCCGAGGCTGCCTGATTCGACCAACAGCTAGTTCGCCAATAGCAGCACCAGCAGCGTCTACCATGTCATCGTCATCCATCTTTCAAAACAGCGTAACAAGGTAAGCACTTGATCTGATGTGGATCACAAGTGATGCATTGGCCATGTTGTTTGGGGGATTTATAGTACAATTAGTCCAATGGTAGTGAGTTTGTAATGATTGCTGATTGTATTCACCTGTTTGTATGTGAGCGACGCGAATGCTTTCACAGTGGGCGTTGTTGTTTGTTGTTTGCTGAAATATTATTTTCAAACAATGATTCTCAATGTGAAAGTGTCAAAGATCACACATACAGTGCATGTTTGTAATGTTTGTTCATATGCGTAATCAATATTTCTTAAACGCGATCTTATAGTAACAAGCACACGTCCAGGCTAACATGAATGAAAGTGCATAGTTGTGTATAATGTGCATCGAATGTGATCGATCAATGTTGCTGCAATATTGTTTATAAACGATAAAGTAACAGCTGCCATCTGTAGGATTGTATATATAAGTGATTGCCGAGCTGTCAATATTTTATGCGTCCCTTTAAAATCGCACTAATGCTGAATAACTTCCGGCTGTCATCTGTAGTATTGTATATATAAGTGATTTCCGAGCTGTCAATATTGTACGCGTCCCTTTAAAATCGCAATAATAATTCCGAACTTCCCGTCTGCCATCTGTAGTATTGTATATATAAGTGATTGCCGAGATGTGAATATTGTACGCGTCCCTTTAAAATCGCAATAATAATTACGAAATTCCCGTCTGCCATCTGTAGTATTGTATATATAAGTGATTGCCGAGATGTCAATATTGTATGCGTCCCTTTCAAATCGCACTAATACTGAATAACTTCCGGCTGTCATCTGTAGTATTGTATATATAAGTGATTGCCGAGATGTCAATATTGTATGCGTCCCTTTCAAATCGCACTAATACTGAATAACTTCCGGCTGTCATCTGTAGTATTGTATATATAAGTGATTGCCGAGCTGTCAATATTGTATGCGTCCCTTTCAAATGGCACTAATACTGAAGAACTTCCGGCTGTCATCTGTAGTATTATATATATAAGTGATTTGCGATCTGACAATATTTATTAATTGTCCCATTGAAATCGCCTTAATAATGCTGTTCCAAACTGTATTGTAGTATTGAGTGTTAAAGTTCCGAAAGGGGCGGTACAGTCATGAATCTGTGATGTGTATGGTTGAATCTTCTAATGACGTCATGATATTATTAACCTGCCTATGTAGTTCTGAAATCCTCATTGTGTTGTTGTATTGTGCTACATTGTTATTGTGTGCTGAATAAAATCTAAATGTGTGCTTTGTGGTTGCGTGATGGGTGATGCGTGTTATGTACATGTACGTATATATTGTGATTGTGTCCCACATATGCTGACTTCTATATAGCGGTCTGGCATTGTTGTTCCTTCCCATAAAGTGACATCTGTAATCTGGTGTACTGATGTTCTTGTTGTACGTAATTCCTAATGGTTTCTGGTGATGGAATCATAATGTTAAAAGTAAAGTAAAATCCATATGTTGTGTTTTGTGATTCCTCTAGAGAATGTAATGTGTTTTTCCCCCATCATTTGAATGCACATGTATGAGTGAATGTTAAAAGTAATGTATGTGCATCCATGAGTGATCATGTGTTAAGCCTATGTAGATATGCTGTTGCTGCAAGCATATGAGTTGAATAACTGAAATGCAATAATAAAGGTAAATGAGAATTGTTTCCCATTGTGTAGTGTTTGTGAATCCTGAAAAGTTGACATTATTTTTGTGTCTGTTTAAATGTAATATTTTTAAAACAAAAATGTTGTTACTAGTGATGTTGAATTGTAGTTGATGTAATATAAAAGTCTGAAAGAATGTAATGGTGTTGTGAATATTCAAACAGTAAAATCCATAAATCCACCATAGGGAAATAGTCATTTCTTGATCTATTTATCATAGCTGGGTCTAACGCATGAAATCATGTCTTTTCTAGCGCTGGTATTTGGAGTTTTTCTGTCTACGCTATTTGCGTGCGTTAGGGAAATGAGGGTTTCGCGTGCACGAGCACGTCTTCCCAATAGAAGTCAATGGAGGCTCTAAAATTTGTTCTTGTTTTTTTTCTAAGACTGGTTTTCCTCGTAAAGTGAATGACGTCATGAGCTTTTGTGAAAAAGTAACTAAATCGTGTTCTTTTTGTAATAAATAAATATTTTGTGTATGTCATGTGGTGTATATTGTTTGTATGCATCGATGAGTGTATGTTTGTGATAATGTTATTAGTTAGATGTAGGTATATGAGGGTCTTTTCCCGTGTGTCAATGTAAGTCAATGGGAAAATGGATTTGTGTGTTTTTTTTTTTCAAACACCCGAGATCTCGCAACTTTAATCCTTTGTATTTTGATGAAAAATTATTAAATATGAAAAATAAACATAGTGTAGTGTTTGTATGAGTGTAAGTGTACTTTGTGTAATATTTTTTATTTGATTCGTGGATCTTTTTTTTGTCAGTATATGTTTACTACTGGGTCTGAGGTGTCGGTAGAAATGTGAGCGTTAGGTTTTTTTTGAGTGTCGGTAACTGAACTCTAAATACCGGAGTCCGTAAGAAACCCGCGTTAGGAGCCTCTAACGCTGGTTTTCACGGCTAACGCCGAACTCCAAATCTAGGCCTTGGTATTCTTTGTTTAATAAGCAGCAATGCACTATTAGGAGCTAGCTGAACATATCTAGTGAGCCAATGACAAAAGGCATATATGTGCAGCCTCCAATTAGCAGCTACCTGCCAGAGAGTTAAGCACATTAGATAACAGAAGTAAATTATTGGAAAGATGTTTAAAATTGTATGAGCTGTTTGAGTCAAACTTTTGGGTTTCATGTTGCTTTAAGGAGTGTGCACATGTTAATAGCAGTCTACAGCAGCAGTGTTTGTAACTATGTATGAAATTGCTATAAACAATGCTGCCAGATGGCTTAAAGGGACAGTGAAGTCAAAATCAACCTTTAATGGACTGGATAGAGCATGCAATATTAAACAACTTTCTAACGGCTAGATTACGAGTTTTTGCGTTATGAGCGGCTTGGTGCTAACTTGCAAGTTATTTCCACCGCTCACCTCCCTATAGCGCTGCTATTACAGGTTTACAAAAACCCAGCATGAGCAGGCAATATGGCAGCGTTGAGCTCCATTGAGCACCATACCGCACCCAATTACCAGCATTGCTTTGAGCTGGTTTTACGTGCTCGTGCACGATTTCCCCATAGACATCAATGGGGAGAGCCGGCTAAAAAAAAAATAACACCTGCAATAAAGGAGCGTAAAGCTCCGTAACGCATCCCCATTGATTCCTATGGGGAAAGAAAAGTTATGTTAACACATAACATCCTAACATAAACCCTGAGTCTAAACACCCCTAATCTGCCGCCCCCGACATCGCCGCCACCTATATTATACTTATTAATCCCTAATCTGCCACTGCCGACACCTACATTGCAGTTATTAAACCCTAATCTGCCACCCCCGACATCGCCGCCACCTACCTACACTTATTAACCCCTAATCTGCCGCCCCCAACGTCGCCGCCACTATACAAAAGTTATTAACCCCTAAACCTAACCCTAAAAAATCAGTTCTTTTACCTGTAAAAAAAAATACAAACAACCCCCCAAGTAAAACCCACCACCTACACAACCAAACCCCCCAAATAAAATCCTATCTAAAAAACCTAAGCTACCCATTGCCCTGAAAAGGGCATTTGGATGGGCATTGCCCTTACAAGGGCATTTAGCTCTTTTCCATTGCCAAAAGTCCCTAATCTAAAAATAAAACCCACCCAATAAACCCTTAAAAAAAACTAACACTAACCCCCGAAGATTCACTTTCCAGGAGAAGTCTTCATCCAAGCGGGCAGAAGTCCTCAACAAAGCCGGGAGAAGTCTTCATCCAAGCGGCAAGAATTGGTCCTCCAGGCGGGCAGAAGTCTTCATCCAGACGGCATCTTCTATCTTCATCCTTCCGACGTGGAGCGGCTCCATCTTCAAGACATCCGGCACAGAGCATTCTCTTTTTTGACGGCTACTGAAGAATGAAGGTTCATTTAAGGGACGTCATCCAAGATGGCGTCCCTTGAATTCCGATTGGCTGATAGAACTCTATCAGCTAATCGGAATTAAAGTTGAAAAAATCCTATTGGCTGATGCAATCAGCCAATAAGATTGAGCTTCAATCCCATTGGCTGATCCAATCAGCTAATAGGATTGAGCTTGCATTCTATTGGCTGTTCCAATAAGCCAATAGAATGCGAGCTCAATCCTACAGGCTGATTGGATCAGCCAATGGGATTGAAGCTCAATCCTATTGGCTGATTGGCCTGGAGGACCATTTCTTGCCGCTTGGATGAAGACTTATCCCGGCTTCGTTGAGGATGGATGTCCGGTCTTCAAAAACTGTAAGTGGATCTTCGGGGTTAGTGTTAGGTTTTTTTAAGGGTTTATTGGGTGGGTTTTATTTTTAGCTTAGGGTTTGGGCTGAAAAAGAGCTAAATGCCCTTTTAAGGGCAATGCCCATCCAAATGCCCTTTTCAGGGCAATGGGGAGCTTAGGTTTTTTTAAATAGGATTTTATTTGGGGGGTTTGGTTGTGTGGGTGGTGGGTTTTACTGTTGGGGGGTTGTTTGTATTTTTTTTTGCAGGTTAAAAAGCTGATTTATTTGGGGCAATGCCCCGCAAAAGGCCCTTTTAAGGGCTATTGGCAGTTTAGTTTAGGCTAGGGTTTTTTTTTTTAATTTGGGGGGGCTTTTTTATTTTGATAGGGCAATTAGTTAAGGTGTAATTAGTTTAAATATTTGATCATTTCTTTTTTATTTTGTGTAATTTAGTGTTTATTCTTTTTTGTAATTTAGTTAATTGTATTTAATTAATGTAATTGATTTAATTGTAGTGTAATATTAGGTGTTAGTGTAAGACAGGTTAGGTTTTATTTTACAGGTAAATTTGTATTTATTTTAACTAGGAAGTTAGTAAATAGTTAATAACTATTTACTAACTAGTCTACCTAGTTAAAATAAATACAAACTTACCTGTGAAATAAAAATAAAACATAAGATAGATACAATGTAACTATTAGTTATATTGTAGCTATCTTAGGTTTTATTTTATAGGTAAGTATTTAGTTTTAAATAGGAATTATTTAGGAGTTAATGATAGTAATTTTTATTTAGATTTATTTTAATTATGTTAAAGTTAGTGGGTGTTAGGGTTAGACTTAGAGTTAGGTTTAGGGGTTAATAACTTTAGTATAGTGGCTGCAATTTTGGGGGCAGCAGATTAGGGGTTAATAACAGTAATGTAGGCTGCAGCGATGTTAGGGACAGCAGATAAGGGTTAATAATATTTAACTAGTGTTTGCGATGCAGGAGTACGGCGGTTTAGGGGTTAATATGTTTATTATAGTGGCGTGATGTCCGGAGCGGCAGATTAGGGGTTAATAATTTTATTTTAGTGTTTGCGATGCGGAAGGGCCTCAGTTTAGGGGTTAATAGGTAATTTATGGGTGTTAGTGTACTTTTTAGCACTTTAGTTATGAGTTTTATGTTACGGCTTTGTAACATAAAACCCATATCTACTGACAGTGGGAAGTGTAAGGAGCGCCTAGAATAAAAGGCCAGGTCCAAAGAGGATGATAAAAGGGTCTAACAGTGATAATGCTAGAAATATTTAATAACACATATTACAAATACAACAAAGTACATGGATCCATAGTACTAATTAAAAACAATGATAATGCGATAATACAATGAGAGAATAATACAATGATGATATGGGTAAAAGCATACAATATATGGCAATGATAAAGTGCAGTCAAAAATAAAAGCAAATATAAATATGGACAATATGTTCAAAAAGGTATGTAGTATGACCCCTAGGGGTCAAGGGCACAATGTGGAGAAAAATATATATATAGGTGATGATCAAGTGTGTGCAAAATGTGTCCAGAAATAAGTCTATTAATCCATAGTGAAAAAAGTTGTCTAATACTCCTAGTGGTCAAATTTCTTATGATCCAAAAACAATCCAAGTTATCCAACTGATCCAAATAAGTGAATGTGCTCCAAGAGATGGAAAAACAAAAACAAAATTGTGAACAACGCCAAAATTGGGTAAAAATGCGAAAAAATAAGAAAAAATACTCCAAAGTGATTGAGAATAAAAATAAAAAATAAAAATAAAAATAAAAATACAAATAGAAGAAACCAGTATGGATAAAATCAATAATAAGCAAAAAACTCCATAACCACAGGTTTGTTTTTGGATCATAAGAAATTTGACCACTAGGAGTATTAGACAACTTTTTTCACTATGGATTAATAGACTTATTTCGCACAGTTTTTTGGATTTTATTGATTATATTGTCACACACTATCACCTCTGCTTATTTTTGGACACATTTTGCTTATTTTTGGACACATTTTGCACACACTTGATCATCACCTATATATATTTTTTTCTCCACATTGTGCCCTTGACCCCTAGGGGTCATACTACATACCTTTTTGAACATATTGTCCATATTTATATTTGCTTTTATTTTTGACTGCACTTTATCATTGCCATATATTGTATGCTTTTACCCATATCATCATTGTATTATTCTCTCATTGTATTATCGCATTATCATTGTTTTTAATTAGTACTAGCTAATTTATTTAATTAATTTAATGATAGTGTAGTGTTAGGTTTAATTGTAACTTAGGTTAGGATTTATTTTACAGGTAATTTTGTATTTCTTTTAGCTAGGTAGTTATTAAATAGTTAATAACTATTTAATAACTATTCTAACTAGCTAAAATAAATACAAAGTTACCTGTAAAATAAATATAATTCCTACAATAGCTACAATGTAATTATTAATTACATTGTAGCTATCTTAGGGTTTATTTTACAGGTAAGTATTTAGTTTTGAATAGGAATAATTTATTAAAGTATAGTGTAGTGTTAGGTGTAATTGTAACTTAGGTTTATTTTACAGGTAAATTTCTCTTTATTTTAACTAGGTAGCTATTAAATAGTTAATAACTATTTAATAGCTATTGTACCTAGTTAAAATAAATTGAAAGTTGCCTGTAAAATAAAAATAAATCCTAAGATAGCTACAATATAATTATTATTTATATTGTAGCTATATTAGGGTTTATTTTAAATGTAAGTATTTAGTTTTAAATAGGATTAATTTAGTTAATAAGAGTTAAATTTATTTAGATGTATTTAATTAATATTTAAGTTAGGGGGGTGTTAGGGTTAGACTTAGGTTTAGGGGTTAATAATTTTATTACAGTGGCGGCGGTGTAGGGGGGGGCAGGATAGGGGTTAATAAATGTATTATAGGTGGCGACGGTGTAGGGGGGCAGATTAGGGGTTAATAAGTTTAATATAGGTTGCGGCGGGGTCCGGGAGCGGCGGTTTAGGGGTTAAACTAGTTATTTAGTTGCGGCGGGGTCCGGGATCGGCAGGATAGGGGTTAATAACTTAATTATAGGTGGCGGTGTTATAGGGGGGGCAGGGTAGGGGTTACTAGGTATAATGTAGGTGGCGGCGGGGACAGGGAGCGGCGGTTTAGGGGTTAATCAGTTTATTAGCGTGTCGGTGGTCTCTGGGAGCGGCGGTTTAGGGGTTAATAAGTTTATTATAGTTGCGGTGGGCTCCGGGAGCGGCGGTTTAGGGTGTAAGAACTTTATTTAGTTGCGGCGGTGTAGGGGGGGCAGATAAGGGGTGTTTAGACTCGGGGTACATGTTAGGGTGCTAGGTGCAGACGTTTCCCATAGGAATTAATGGGATGTCTGGCAGCAGCGAACATGAACTTTCGCTATGGTCAGACTCCCATTGATTCCTACGGGATCCGCCGCCTCCAGGGTGGCGGCTTGAAAACCAGGTACGCTGGGCCGGAAAAGTGCAGAGCGTACCTGCAAGTTTTTTGATAACTAGCAAAAGTAGTCAGATTGTGCCATACTTGTGTGCGGAACATCTGGAGTGACGTAAGCATTGATCTGTGTCGGACTGAGTCCGGCGGATCGAAGCTTACGTCACTAAATTCTACTTTTGCTGGTATCTAGGGCTGGATAACTAAGGCGAATCAGCCTCGCCTCAAATACGCTGCGGAATTCCAGCATATTTGAGGTAAACACGTTGATAACTAGAGGCCTATGTGTATGCACGTGCCTTTAGCACTCTATGGCAGCAGTGTTTGCTATTGCTATAATCATTGCTGCAAACATTTCTGCCAGAAAACTAAAGACATACACACACCTGAGCTCACCTAATATTACTCTTAAAGGGACCGTCAAGTCCAAAAAAACTTTCATGATTCAAATAGAGCATATAATTTTAAACAACTTTCCAATTTACGTTTACCACCAATTTTGCTTTGTTCTCTTGGTATTCTTAATTGAAAGCGAAACTTCAGAGGTTCATATGCTAATTTTCTTAGACCTTGAAGGCCACCTCTAATCTGAACCAGTTTTTCACCACTAGAGGGCCTTAGTTCATGTGTTTCATATAGATAACATTGAGCTCATGCACGTGAATTTACAGAGGAGGGAGCACTGAATGGCTAAAATGCAAGTCTGTCAAAAGAACTGAAATAAGGAGGCAGTCTGCAGAGTCTTAGATACAAGGTAATCACAGAGGTAAAATGTGTATTACTATAACTGTGTTGGTTATGCAAACCTGGGGAATCGGTAATTAAGGGATTATCTATCTTTTAAAACAACAAAAATTCTGGTGTTGACTGTCTCTTTAAACAAAGCATACAAAGAAAACAAAGCAAAATTGATAATAGAAGTGAATTGGAAAGTTGTTTAAAATTGCATGCTCTATCTAAATTACCAACGTTTAATTTTGACTTTACTGTCCCTTTTAGACACATGCATGATCCTCAGCTCAACTAGGATTGTTCTTTAACCCCTTAACGACTCATGTCGTACAGGGTACGTCTTGCACAATCTGGTCTTTAAAGACCAGAGACGTACCCTGTACGACATAGGAGTTTAAAGCAGCTGGAAGCGATCCTGATCCTGCACACCCCTGTGTGCCTTTCAATAGACTTCAAAAACAAAACTCTGGTATCCTTAATCTCATACTTCTTGCATCTAAAGCCACCACCCCCTTCACTTGTGTATTCTGGAACTCTTGCTCTGTTTGCAACAAGCTCACTTTTATCATTACCTCTTTATCTCCCACTCTCTCAATCTTCTGACTCTCACAGAAACCTGTCTCTCTCCTTCAGACACAGCTTCCTTTGCTGAATTGTCACAGGGGGGTCTCCACTTCAGCCACACTCCTAGG
The DNA here is from genome assembly GCF_027579735.1 of Bombina bombina. Taxonomy (NCBI): domain Eukaryota; kingdom Metazoa; phylum Chordata; class Amphibia; order Anura; family Bombinatoridae; genus Bombina; species Bombina bombina. Next base: position 1,382,071,235 of record NC_069499.1, read on the forward strand.
TCGTCTGATAATAGAGAAGGAGGTAGTGTTGGTATTTTACTTTTCTCTCATTGAACCTTTCAACAAATACAGCCCTTCTCTTCCCTCATATTTTCTTCATTCGAACCCACATGATTAGCTTATTCTCTCCCCTCTCTATACATGTTGCAGTCATATACCGCCCCCTTACTCCTCAACTCTATTTCTAGATCACTTTTCCATCTGGCTACCTTATTCCCTTTCCTCAGATACCCCTGCCCTCATTCTTGGCAACTTCAACCTCCGTGTTGACAATCCCACAAAACAGCTTCTGCCACTTACTTCCTATTTTGGCCTGTCACAATGGACTGACTCTCCCACTCACAAAGATGGTCACTCCCTTGACCTGATTTTCAGCTATTGATGCACTCAAACTTCACAAACTCCCCTTTTCCTCTTTCTGACCATCATCTCCTCACTTGTAACATCATTTCCGTCCCTACAACTCTCTATCCTTCTACCCCTCACACCAAACTTCACAGAAAAATCAAGTCATTAGATCAGCAACAGCTCGCTAGCTCTCTAGAACCTCCCCTCTCTTCCATCCCCTCCTTTTCCTGCCCTGATTAATCTATCTCCTTTACATCGGTCCTTGACAATCTGGCCCACCCTACCATAGCTCGGAAATTATACACTGACTATCTTCACTACAAGTTCATCTTCAACTCTTACTATTTTACTTACTATAAGTAACATTACTTCTCTACTCTTATCTCTACTCTTTCTTCAAACCCAAAACGTCTGTTCTCCACATTCAATACTCTTCTCCTCCCACCCTACCTCCTACTACAACTTCTCTCTCAGCTCAAGATTTTGCCAGCTACTTCAACAACAAAATCGATTCCATCTGAAATGAAATCAGCTCTCAACATACTACCGGTCTCCCACCCCCTCTAAAGTTTACAATCATCCAAAACCCACATAGCCATAAATTTAGCTCTTTTTCCCCTGTTACAGAAGAAGATGTTTCTGCCCTTATACTGTCCTCTCGCCTCACTACCTGTCCTCTTGACCCCATCCCCTCACAGCTTCTCCCTTCCCTCTCTTCTACCATACCCCTATACTCACACACATCTGCAACCTCTCCCTCAGCACTAGTATATTTCATATATTTCATTTTGCAAGCTTTCATACTGTCGACCACCCTCCACGTTTCTCTCATGTTTCTCTTCCTAACTGTCTAACCATACCTTTAGTGTAGCCTTTTCTGGGGCATCCTCTGCCCCGTTACCACTTTCTGTTGGGGTACCGCAAGGCTTTGTCCTCTGTCCCCTCCTCTTCTTAATCTACACATCATCATTAGGTTCCTTAATAAAGTCCCACAGGTTTCAATATCATATGTATGCCGACGACACCCAAATCTACCTCTCTGCACCAGACCTATTTCCTTCCTTGCTAACCCATGTCACTAACTTTCTCTCTCATATCTTTTCTTGGATGTCCTCTCACTACCTCAAGCTAAATCTCTCCAAAACCTTATTTCTCTCCTTATTTCCCCCCTTCTTAAAATCTACACCCCCCATTTCTCTATAACTGTTGATAACTCCATCATTACCCCTACCCCACATGCCCGATGTCTTGGGTCACATTAGATTCAGATCTTTCTTTTACTCCTCACATTCAGTCTTTGGCTAAACCCTGCCGCTTACACCTTAAAAAACAGCTCTAAAATGAGAAATTTCCTTCCACAAGACACAACTAAGATTTTAATTCACTCTATCATCCTTTCCTGCCTAGACTACTGCAACTCTGTCCTCTCTGGTCTCCCTAGCTGCCACCTAGTTCCTTTACAATCCATAATAAATGCCTCTGCCAGGCTCATTTTCCTTACACATCGCTCTTCATCTGCTGCACCTCTCTGCCAATCCCTTGACTGGCTTTCTCTTGTCTCCAGGATTAAACACAAAATTTTTACTCTGACATACAAAGCCCTCAACTGCATTGCTCCCCACTTACATTTCAAACGTTGTCTCCAGATACTCTCCCTCCCATCTCCTTCAATCTGCTCATGATCTCCTACTCTCCTCCACACTTGTTACCTCCTCACATGCCCGTTTACAAGACATTTCCAGACTGGCTCCCATCTTATGGAACTCTCTGCCTCACTCCACAAGACTCTCCTCTAATTTTTAAAGTTTCAAGCGCTCCATAAAGACTCTACTATTCAGAGATGCATACAACCTGCACTAACCTTCCTATCTCCACTGCTATCCCCTTGAACCCCTTAGCATGTAAGCCTATGAGCCCATCTGTTTGTAGTTCACTTTCACAAGAGCCGACTACAACAGTGCAACTCTCGGCAGGGCCCTCTACCCATTTAATCCCTGTAAATGTTATATTGTATATTCCCAGCATGCATTGTACAGTAGGGAGTGAGCTCCCTGGAAGGCTGAAAGTGTTCTATCATCAGCTTTTAACAACAGCAAAAAATAAGGTATCACATTAATGTAAATGTTCTCTGATTTAACACTTTCTGTGCAGATTCCTCCTACTCCCATACTGGAATAGTTTGTTATAAGTCTAGCCAATAACACAAATAGAGCAATGTTTATTTTGCATATTTTAGATAATGTACTGTTAGCAGTTTTAGGCTTTATACGTATAGGTTAACTTATGTTGGTTCTTTTGTGTTTCCTTTTTATTATGTTTTTCTTCTTTATAACTGTATAAAGCAACAGATCAAATAAAAAAAGCATTACACCCCCACAAAAGTGTGCAAAAGTGTATTAAAGTTTAGCATATAGTAACTCCAAGATATGTGTGTATGTGACTATATGTGTGTGTGTATGACTATGTGTGTGACTATGTGTGTGTGTGACTATATATGTGTGTGTGTGACTAAATGTGTGTGTGTGAGACTATATGTGTGTGAGACTATATGTGTGTGTGTGTGTGTGACTATATGTGTGTGTGTCTATGTGTGTGTGTGACTATATGTGTGTGTGTGTGTGACTATGTGTGTGTGTGTGACTATATGTGTGTGTGTCTATGTGTGTGTGTGACTATATGTGTGTGTGACTATATGTGTGTGTGTGACTATATGTGTGTGTGACTATATATATGTGTGACTATATGTCTGTGTGTCTATGTGTGTGTGTGACTATATGTGTGTGTGACTATATGTGTGTGTGTCTATGTGTGTGTCTGACTATATGTGTGTGTGACTATATATGTGTGTGACTATATGTGTGTGTGACTATATGTGTGTGTGTGACTATATGTGTGTGTGTGACTATGTGTGTGTGTGACTATATGTGTGTGTGACTATATATGTGTGTGACTATATGTGTGTGTCTGTGTGACTATATGTGTGTGTGTGTGTCTATGTGTGTGTGTGAGACTATATGTGTGTGAGACTATATGTGTGTGTGACTATGTGTGTGTGTGACTATGTGTGTGTGTGACTATATGTGTGTGTGACTATATTTGTGTGTGACTATATGTGTGTGTGTGACTATATGTGTGTGTGTGTGAGACTATATGTGTGTGTGACTATATGTGTGTGTGACTATATGTGTGTGTGTGTCTATATGTGTGTGTGTGACTATATGTGTGTGTGACTATATGTGTGTGTGACTATATATGTGTGTAACTATATGTGTGTATGTGACTATATGTGTGTGTGTCTATATGTGTGTGTGAGACTATATGTGTGTGTACCTATATGTGTGTGTGACTATATGTGTGTGTGTGTGACTATATGTGTGTGTGTGTGTGAGACTATATGTGTGTGTGACTATATGTGTGTGTGACTATGTGTGTGTGTGACTATATGTCTGTGTGAGACTATATGTGTGTGTGACTATATGTGTGTGTGACTATATGTGTGTGTGTGTGTGTGTGATTATATGTGTGTGTGACTATATGTGTGTGTGACTATATGTGTGTGTGTGTGACTATATGTGTGTGACTATATGTGTGTGTCTGTATGTGTGTGTGAGACTATATGTGTGTGTGTGTGACTATATGTGCGTGTGACTATATGTGTGTGTGTGACTATATGTGTGTGTGACTATATGTGTGTGACTATATGTGTGTGTCTGTATGTGTGTGTGAGACTATATGTGTGTGTGTGACTATATGTGTGTGTGACTATATGTGTGTGTGTGACTATATGTGTGTGTTTATATGTGTGTGTGTGTTTTGTATGGGCATATTTTAATTTATTGTCCCCCTGGAAAAAATTCTGTGAACGCCCATGCCTGATTCTTGCAGTTTTTTTTGTATTTGTCCCAGGCAGCATTCTAGTGTTTTGAACCAGCTGTGAAAAAGAGGGGGGGGGGGGGGGGATAACCAGATAATGCATCTTCTGTTTTCATATTGCTCTTCTGATAAGTTAGAATGGAGGACAATGAGTGGCATATTAACACACAGCTATACTTAAGACTTTCTCTTTCTAAGGTGTGAGGGGGAATTTTTACTGTGTGGACTGTTTATCTCACTATGCAGAGCCTGAGCCTGGGTGTGAATAATATACATACCTGCATATATATACACATATACATATTTATATATATATATATATATATATATATATATATATATATATATATATATATATATATATATATATATATATATATATATATATATATATATATATATATATATATATTGCACAATATAGCCCCCAAAGATGTTGCATGATTTCTCTCCATGCAAGTGAGTTTATGATCACTAGGCCCTAAGAGAGACTTTACCATACACCTGCATATCAATCTAAGGGACTAATTTAACTTGGGGCAAATGTGGGTTCCAGAAGGTAACTCATTATCTGTATATAGAATAGAGTAATGTTTCCTTAAGAATTTCACAAATGTTTTAAATAATTAGCAACAAAAAATAGATGTGATGTTGCATAAGGTTTATCTACTAAGTAAGTGCATTTCTGTATTTGTGATATTTCCCATTTACCAGCAATTAAAGGGATATGAAACCCAAATTTTTTATTTTGTGATTTAGAAAGAGCATGTCTTTTAAACAACTTTCTAATTTACTTCCATTATCTCATTTGCTTCATTCTCTTGATATCACTTGCTGAAAAGCATATCTAGATATGCTCAGTAGCTGCTGATTGGTTGCTGCACATAGAGGCCTTGTGTGATTGGCTCGCACATGTGCATTGCTATTTCTTCAACAAAGGATATCTAAAGAACTGAGCAAATTAGATAATAGAAGTAAATTGGAAAGTTGTTTAAAATTACATGCCCTATCTGAATCATGAAAGTTTAATTTTGACTAGACTGTCCCTTTAAGCTGCTCCCAGAATAAGCATTTTTACAATAGAGCTAGATATTATCCATGCAAACGTGTCTAACCCACTTCATGATGTCCTTATTGTACCTTTATTCAAATCCATGCAGTAATATTGTCATCTTTTTTTAATCTTTGGGTAATGCAAAATGTGTCTTAGGCATACAGCATTTGAATTTTTGGAAAGAAATTTTAGTTTTTATAATAAAGAGTTATTTTTAAAGTAGAGTTTGGCTTGTGATGGATTTTCATTTTGCTTAAAGGAGACTAATCTTGACCTTAGCTACTACAGCATTCTTACGGCTAGATTACGAGTTGTGCGTTAAGGTAAAAAAGCAGCGTTAACAAGTCCTAACGCTGCTTTTATACACCCGCTGCTATTACGAGTCTTGCAGGTATAGGGGCCCCGCACACTTTTTTGGTCTTACCGCAAACCGACTTACGTAAACTTCGTAAACCCTTTTTTTCTATGGGACTTCCATAGCGCCGGTATTACGAGTCTGTCCTGGGAGGCCAAAAAGTAAGCAGTACACCCTCTACCTCCAAGATCCGTAACGCATTCTAAAGTCAGTAGTTATGAGTTTTACACTGCTGTAGCATAAAACTCATAACTAAAGTGCTAAAAAGTACACTAACACCCATACACTACCTATTAACCCCTAAACCGAGGCCCTTCTGCATCGCAAACACTATAATAACGTTTTTAACCCCTAATCTGCCACTCCGGACATCGCCGCCACTAGAATAAACATATTAACCCCTAAACCGCCGCACTCCTGCCTTGCAAACACTAATTAAATATTATTAACCCCTAACCTGCCGTCCCCAACGTCGACGCCACTATATTTAATGTATTAACCCCTAAATCTAAGTCTAACCCAAACCCTAACACCCCCTAACTTAAATTTAATTTAAATAAATCTAAAGAAAATTACTATAATTAACTAAATTATTCCTATTTAAAACTAAATACTTACCTATAAAATAAACCCTAAGCTAGCAACAATATAACTAATAGTTACATTGTAGCTAGCTTAGGGTTTATTTTTATTTTACAGGCAAGTTTGTATTTATTTTAACTACCGGTAGGTAGAATAGTTATTAAATAGTTATTAACTATTTAATAACTACCTAGCTAAAATAAATACAAATTGAGCTGTAAAATAAAACCTAACCTAATTTACACTAACACCTAACACTACACTATAATTAAATACATTCCCTACATTCAATACAATTAAATAAATTAAATTAGCTAAATTACAAAAACAAACAAACACTAAATTACAGAAAATAAAAAACAAATTACAGATCTTTAAACTAATTACACCTAATCTAATAGCCCTATCAAAATAAAAAAAGCCCCCCCCAAAATAAAAAAAACCCTAGCCTAAACTAAACTATCAATAGCCCTTAAAAGGGCCTTTTGCCGGGCATTGCCCCAAAGTAATCAGCTCTTTTACCTGTAAAAAAAAATACAAACAACCCCCCAACAGTAAAACCCACCACCCACACAACCAACCCCCCAAATAAAATACTAACTAAGATGTTGTATTGGTCTAGGGGTTACTACCCCTGTTTAACTTGTTAAATAAATACGTTACGGTTTGTTTCTGATTGTACGCAAAGGATATTACTTTACCTGTAGTGTATTGTTTGGATGTAATTGTGTACCGGGTTCCTTTTTTTTTCTTTTTCTTTCTCTCACTTGCTTTTCACCTATAATCTTCATAACAAACTCTTCTAATCTACTTTCTTCCCCTCTTGAGACTTTTTACCCTCCTGCTCCCATTCCATCCTCCCCCCCCCCTTTTTTTTTTCTTTTTTTCCTCTTCCCTTCCTTAGATGGCTCCTAGAAGCAGCAGGTTCGCCTCTCATGGCCTTACCTTAACTACAATCAACGCGAAAGGACTGAACAGCCCAGTTAAGAGATCTATAGCCTTCAAATCACTTAAAAACTTACACAGCCATGTTCTCTTTATCCAAGAAACACATTTCCGCAGAGGTAAGGAACCCAAGTGGTTCAATGCACAGTACCCAACAGCCTTTTTTGCCTCTGGCACATCCAAAAAAAATGGAGTCGGAATACTGATCCACCAATCTGTTCCTTTAAAAATCACGCATATAGAGAAGGACCCAGAGGGCAGATATTTAGTTTTGACAGGCATTCTATATGACCACCCCATAACTCTAGCGACACTCTATAGTCCGAACGCCGATCAGCATTTGTTTATGACCAAAATTTCAAAACTCCTTCTAGATCTCGCGAAGGGCCCGATATTTCTTTCTGGTGACTTCAACTTGACTATGGACGCACGACTTGACACATCAAACGGGACTACCAGCACCTCTACCAAAATTGTCAAATCTGTTAAGACAAACGATCTCAAACCTTTTATTGCATGATATATGGAGATCTATACACCCAACGCGTAAAGATTTTACATACTACTCGCCCCCACATAATAAATATTCCCGTATAGACTACTTTTTCACTGACACGACTGGACTGGACATGGTCACATCTTGCTCAATTGGTTCTATCACTTGGTCAGACCACTCACCTGTATCTTGCATTATAAAATGGCCCGATCTACCCCCCACAACATATATTTGGAGACTAGAGGACAATTTGCTGGACAACCCTGTAATACAATTAGAAATTCAAAAATCTTTGACTGATTATCTAGCACACAATGGCTCCTCGCAAACCTCGCTCCAGAATGTTTGGGCGGCTCACAAATGCGTTGTGCGGGGAGAATTCCTCAAGCACAAGGCACGCCTTACTAAACAACACAGACTGAAACACACTCAACTGCTGGATAATATAGCGCAATTAGAGGAGACACATAAGAAGGACCCGAGGGACAGGGACGCTAAAAAGTGCCTAGAAAATGCTAAAAAAGAACTTAATGACGTATTAATGCTGGCCTTTCAGCGTAAGATGCTAGCTGTGAAACAGCAATACTACGAGGGGGGTAATAAACCAGGGAAACTGCTAGCTAGAACCACACGCAGAAAACAACTAAAAACACATATACACTTTATTCAAGAACCAGATGGCACAATCTTGAAGGGCAGTAAACAAATTGCCAGTTCATTCCATTCTTACTATAACGCTCTATATAATATAAAACACACGAATAGATCTAAGGACCAAGGCAATGACATGTTGACAAGGCAGCAAAAGATAGATCGATATTTGGCTACACTAAAGCTACCGCAGTTAGAATCTGACCACAAAGATAGTCTGGATGTACCCATCTCGTTAGAGGAACTCACTCAGGCTATTGCTGATTTTCCCAACGGTAAGAGCCCTGGACCAGATGGGATTTCCCCTAGATATTACAAGTTATACGTAAAAACACTGGGCCCTCTGATGTTACAACTATTTAATGATTTGGTAAAAGATCCCTCAATCACTAGTACAATGCTCGAAGCGCACATCGCGGTCATCCCCAAGTCAGGCAAACCTCCCACTTCCCCGGCAAACTTTAGGCCCATTTCACTGCTGAACATGGATGTTAAGATATTAGCCAAAATACTAGCGAACCGTCTGAATAAATACCTCCCTGGTCTGATTTCCTCAGATCAGGTGGGATTTGTGCCGGGACGAGAAGCGCAGGATAATACCAATAAGGTGATCCAACTGATAAACTATGAGCAGGTCGAGGGTGTGCCTATGGCGCTATTCTCGACAGACGCGGAGAAGGCCTTCGACCGCGTGGATTGGATTTTTTCTCAGGCAGGTCATGAAGGTAATGAACTTCGGAGAACCTTTCATTAATATGGCCCTCGCACTATACTCGGCCCCAAACGCTCGGGTTAGAATAAATGGAACACTGTCGGACACATTCACCATAACAAATGGGACTAGGTAGGGTTTCCCCCTATCCCCATTACTTTTTGCACTTTCCATTAAAGCGCTGGCACAAAAAGTAAGGAATAACCCAATCATCAGAGGCATCCGGGTAGGCAATACAGAACATAAACAAGCACTCTATGCGGATGACGTTCTCTATACTCTCACAAACATTGACACTTCCATTCCTGAGCTGTTGAGAGAAATTTAAGAATATGGTACACTCTCAAACTTTCACCTAAATCTTTCTAAATCTGCGCTGCTCAATATTAATGCCCCTACCGAACATACTCAGCTCCTGGCTACAAAATACAAAGTACCTGTAGCAGCCTCAAAACTAAAGTACTTAGGTATAGATTTATCCGCTAACCATCTAGACCTTTATAAACACAACTACTTGACCCTACGGAAGGAAATAATTAATGATTTGTCTTCTTGGAGAAATAAATCATTGTCCTGGTTAGGGAAAATAGGCCTAATTAAAATGAACGTATTGCCACGTATTTTATACGTGATGCAAACAGTCCCAATCTCTTTACCAAAATACTTTTTACCCCAACTGCAACGAGCTATAGAACAATTTATATGGTCGGGGGTAAAACCGAGAGTACCTAGAAAGACGCTGTATCTTCCCCGCGATAAAGGTGGTCTGGGGTTCCCTGATTTGTCTTTGTATAGGCGGGCAATTTTGCTACAGAGACTGACAGAGTGGTCACACAACACCGCACAGAAGCAGTGGGTCAGACTAGATGGACAGATTCTACAGATGCACAATGTTAGCACCTTAGCATGGGTCCCTGGACCGAAACGCCCTAAACTACTCTACAAATACCACTTAACACTAGAGACTCTACGTGAATGGGATAGGTTATTAGCCACTAGCACACATATATCCTCACCCAATTCACCAATGACCCCAATTATAGAAAACCCCGACATACCATATCACGTGTTAAGTAAACGCATGTGCTCACCTTACAGTTTAGGAGCAGGCATCCTGCACTTTGCACTGGAAGACGGCAGGCTGCGTCAACAGCACAACATGTTAGAGCACTATGGGGAAATCTTTTCCTCATGGCTATGGTACCACCAATTAGCACACTTCCTGATGCACCACAAAAATAGAAACAACTTCCTTAGGGAACTCACACCATTTGAGCTCTTATGTACGGGGTGTCTTCCACCAAAACGACTGATTTCCAAAGTATATAAGCTACTTCTGGTGCACAACTGCCATCATACACTAGGGCCTGGAATAGGGACTTCAATAACATAATAGACGAAGAGGACTGGTTGAGATCGTTTAGACTAATTAGACGTTCCTCTGTTTCAGCTAGAGTACAGGAAATACATCTTAAGCTACTTACTAGATGGTATTACACCCCAACAAGACTCCATCAACTGTTTCCCTCGGCTAGTTCTTTATGCTGGAGAGGGTGTGGCGAACTGGGCACACTTATGCATATATGGTGGTCGTGTCCTAGACTTGCAAACTACTGGACGTCAGTTCTTAGGGACATTTCCGACAGAATAGGAACACCAATTCCAAACACGCCAGAAACGATTCTATTCATTCATCTCCCTAACACTAAAACAACTCACATTCGGGCCCTTCTCTTGATAATGCTAACTGGAGCCAAAAAAATCATCCCCAGAAAATGGAAATCAAAAGACGTTCCAACACTTGCTGATTGGCGTGCCACAGTAGAAGAACTGTTGGCATTAGAAAGATTACATTACCTTAAGTCTAACCAAATGGCTACATATGAAATGATGCTGGCAGCATGGTGCTCTGCTTCTTTGTGACACCTGTAATTGTAATTAATCACCTAATACGCCATCTCACCTGAGTGGCTGCAGGAGCCAACCCCCCCTATCTCCCCCTTTTTTTTTCCCTCTTCTTCTCCCTGCTAACCTGTCCCCAGTACGCCTCTATACTTAAGAGAAAGAAAAATGATAAGTTTTCTATAAGTTTGCATAATTATATTTGAAAAATTGTTAAAAATTTCAAGCTGGTTACCACCGGAACGAATTAAGACATCCTTGGACATTGCAGCTCTACTGACCTTTTTATTCGTTCTAAATATAGTCTGGACAGTAGCATTGTCATGTACATGTTTCTACTTTATAGTTTTGTATCTATAAAAATGTACCTGTACTCTGTATAACTGATTGAAATACTTAATAAAGCTTGTTTAAAAAAAAAAATACTAACTAAGAAAACCTAAGCTCCCCATTGCCCTGAAAAGTGCATTTGGATGGGCATTGCCATTAAAAGGGCATTTAGCTCTTTTGCAGGCCCAAACCCTAACCTAAAAAATAAACCCACCCAATACACCCTTAAAAAACCTCTAACACTATCCCCCGAAGAATTAAGGTAGAAAAAATCCTATTGGCTGATGCAATCAGCAAATAGGATTGAGCTGGCATTCTATTGGCTGTTCCAATCAGCCAATAGAATGCAAGCTAAATCCTATTGGCTGATTGGATCAGCCAATAGGATTGAAGTTCAATCCTATTGACGGATCCAATCAGCCAATAGGATTTTTTCTACCTTAATTCCGATTGGCTGATAGAATTCTATCAGTCAATCGGAATCTAAGGGACGCCATCTTGGATGACGTCAGTTAAAGGGATATTCATTACGAAGAAGCCGTCGTTTGAAGAGGATGCTCCACGACAGATGTCTTGAAGATGGACCCGCTCCGCACCGGAAGGATGAAGATAGCAGATGCCGTCTGGATGAAGACTTCTGCCAGTCTGGAGGACCACTTCTGCCGCTTGGATGAAGACTTCTTCCGGTGAGTGAATCTTCGGGGCTTAGTGTTAGGATTTTTTTAAGGGTGTATTGGGTGGGTTTATTTTTTAGGTTAGGACTTTGGGCCTGTAAAAGAGCTAAATGCCCTTTTAAGGGCAATGCCCATCCAAATGCCCTTTTTTATTTAGGTTTTTTTAGTTAGTATTTTATTTGGGGAGTTGGTTGTGTGGGTGGTGGGTTTTACTGTTGGGGTTGTTTGTATTTTCTTTTTACAGGTAAAGGAGCTGATTACTTTGGGGCAATGCCCTGCAAAAGGCCATTTTAAGGGCTATTGGTAGTTTAGTTTAGGCTAGGGTTTTTTTTATTTTGGGGGGTCTTTTTTTATTTTGATAGGGCTATTAGATTATGTGTAATTAGTTTAAAGATCTGTAATTTGTTTTATATTTTCTGTAATTTAGTGTTTGTTTGTTTTTGTAATTTAGCTAATTTAATTTATTTAATTGTATTGAATGTAGGGAATGTATTTAATTATAGTGTAGTGTTAGGTGTTAGTGTAAATTAGGTTAGGTTTTATTTTACAGCTCAATTTGTATTTATTTTAGCTAGGTAGTCTATTAGTTATATTGTAGCTAGCTTAGGGTTTATTTTATCGGTAATTATTTATTTTTAAATAGGAATAATGTAGTTAATGATAGTAATTTTATTTAGATTTTTTTTAATTATATTTCAATTAGGGGTGTTAGGGTTAGACTTATGTTTAGGGGTTAATACATTTAATATAGTGGCGGCGACGTTGGGGGCGACAGATTAGGGGTTAATAAGTGTAGGTAGGTTGCGGCAACATTGGGGCGGCAGATTAGGGGTTAATAAATATAATGTAGGTGGCGGCGATGTTGGGGGCAGCAGATTAGGGGTTAATAAGTATAATGTAGGTGGCGGCGGTGTCCGGAGCAGCAGATTAGGGGTTAATAAGAATAATGTAGGTGTCGGCGATGTTGGGGGCGGCAGATTAGGGGTTAATAAATGTAAGATTAGGGATGTTTAGACTCAGGGTTCATGTTAGGGTGTTAGGTGTAAACATAAAATGTGTTTCCCCATATGAATCAATGGGGCTGCGTTACTGAGCTTTACGCTGCTTTTTGGCAGGTGTTAGACTTTTTCTCAGCTGGCTCTCCCCTTTGATGTCTATGGGGAAATTGTGCACGAGCAAGTATGACCAGCTTACCGCTGACTTAAGCAGCGCTGGTATTGGAGTGCGGTATGGAGCACAATTTAGCTCTACACTCACTTCTTGCCTTTTAACGCCGGGTTTGCAAAAACCCGTAATACCAGCGCTGTAGGTAAGTGAGCGGTGAGAAAAAACTGCTCGTTAGCACCGCACAGCTCCTAACGCAAAACTAATAATCTGGCCTTATATTTTTCTGGAGAGTTCACCCTTTTACCTCACAGCTGTCATCTGGACATCTCTCCCAACATTTGAATGTGCCATTGTTTACCTCTGCTAACAGAGCATAACTGCTGCCCCCCCCCCCCACACACATTTATATATATATATATTTGACAATAGAAGCAAATGGGGAAGTTGTTTAAAACTGTATACTCTCTCTGAATTATGTAAGTTTAATTTTAACTTGACTGTCCTTTTAACAGGAAGAGAAAGACAGAGAGAGGCAGACAAAAGGGAGGAAAGAGAGAAAAGGGAAAATGAGAGAGACAATGTAATGGATACCAGACCACCAAGGCTTCCCCACACCCTCCTACTACCTGGCTAACTCCTTTGTACAACAAATTTGGCCATTTCAGGGTTTACAGGATCTCTGAGATTTGTGATATCTGTTGTTTCTACTATGTGAACTTTGTCAGAGAAGAGCTGATCTCTTACCGGGAAAACCCTTCTAGGCTAGCCAGGCTCCTGGAACTGCCATCCGGCTGCATCACAATGGATACCCGCCTAACCTCTGTCAAGCTGGCCGGGCTCCTGGAACTCCCAGTCAGCCGTATCACGCCAGACACCCGCTAACTTTACCCCTGGTCGCTCCAGCGGCCCTTTGCCCCAGAGCTCCACTCTTTTGGGGATTGGTAGCCCCTAGGGAGGACAAGAGGTGGGAGAATTGCCGGAGGGGAGCTCCTTTGGGAACCAGGGGTTTTGGACACCCCTACCCCCCTATCTTTACCGGGTTGTAACTCTGGTCCCCAGTAACGAATCATGGACTGTGGCATCTGGGGACCGAGAGCTTTCAAATGACACCCTGGAAGTGCTCCCCCGAGATCACCCCAAAACCACCACCTCTGTGTACTAGGACTCTGTGAGCCTGTGGCTGCTATGGAAGGCGCCAGCCTGTCTGGAGGGGTGGGAATGGTAGGAGATTTGAGAGTAAGATAAGACCCTTTGTTTGTGTATAAAAGGAGTGTGTGTTTCCTACTAATATCTAGTATCCATCATTTGTGGCAGTGGTGGGATCTGCTTCTTCCACACGGTCCCTGCTGACAGCGGAGAAGTGCCACAGTAGCCGGTAACCATGGAAGCCAAGTACCGACGGAGACTGCAAGAGGCGCTGGCCCAGCTGGTCGGTCCTATGTCTGCACAGGATGAGCTGGGAGTGAGAGACTTTATCCGCCGGCAACTCTGGATGGAGGCTCTTCAACAACAGCAGGGCTATCGGATAACGAGCCTCCCCACTGATGAGGAAATATACTTGCTCCAGTTGGACTTACGAGTGCCTCTCCTGGGAGAGCAGCCCAGGGAGGAATGGCTATCTGAATTAGATGGACTGGTCCAGACTGAGATGATGTTGGATGTAAGCTACAGGGCCCTCTGATGGTACGCTATACAAAAGCAGCCATGGCTGGAGGATGGCTCCACCACAGAGGGCTTTGGCTATGGCGGCCCTGGATTACTATTTAAAAAAATGACAGAGGACCCACACTTTGGGAGGAAGACGGACCAGAGCATGGAGGAAATCTGCATGCACCAAGAGAAACTGCTGGATCTCTTGGAGGAATCCTGGCTACTAGATGGTCTGGATTTTATAAGTGACCAGAGAGAGACACTGGAAAAGGAATACAAGATGCTACTAGACCTCATTCAGCAGCATGCCACAGATTCTGCATGTAGCTGTGGCACAACATTCTGGGATTCATGGAAGTTGCCCTCCGTGGAGTGGCAACACGGAATAATCGACCAAGAGCTGCTAGATCCCGATCAACCATCTGGCCCCAAGCTTATGGTCCTGGACAAGGGAGCCACCCCAACAGAACCACTGGCAACAGGGCAGAGAGCTGCTTTCCTCTGCCCAGCACCTGCAGCAGCTCCGGGAAGCCAGGGAGAGGAGACAATTGGTCTCTCTCCCCACTGGCAGAGCCAGGTACAGGGAGAGGCGGCAGTCAGTCTCTCTCCCCAGCGGCGGAGCTGTCCCCTGGGAGCGGAGGTAGTCATCCTCCCTCCCCTTCCACAAAACCCCTTCCTGAGAGAGGAGATAGTCGGTCTCTCTCCCCAGCGTTAGAGCCAGGTGCAGGGAGAGGTGGCAGTAGGTTGCTCTCCCCAGCAGCAGAGCCAGGTGCAGGGAGAGGCAGCAGTCAGTCACTGTCCCCAGTGGCAGCGCCATTCCCAGGGAGCGGAGGTAGTTGTCCTCCCTCCCCTTACACAGAACACCTTCCTGGGAGAGGAGATAGGTTGTCTCTCTCCCCTGTGGCAGAGCCAGGTGCAGGGAGAGGCAGCAGTCGGTCGCTCTCCCCAGCAGCAGAGCCATTCCCAGGGAGCGGAGGTAGTCGTCCTCCCTCCCCAGCAGCAGAATCCCTTCCCGGGAGAGGCGACAGTCGGTAACTCTCCCCAGCAACAGAACCAGGGAGAGGAAATGGTCGGTCTCTCTCCCCAGTGGCAGATCCATCCCACAGGAGTGGAGGTAGTCGTCCTTCCTTCTCTTCAACAGAACCCCTTCCTGGGAGAGGAGACAGTCGTTCTCTCTCCGCAGTGAAAGGGTTAGGTACAGGGAGAGGCGGCATTCGATCTCTCTCCCCAGCGGTTAAACCCCTTCCAGGGAGCGGAGACAGCCTTGGAAACCTGGTTTGGGACTGTGCATTGTGTGACTATCCCTGTGCCCAGGGCTCAGGGGATGAAGGCTAGCAGGGAACCCCAAGTATGCCCCAAGCCCAGGAGGGATGGGATGACCCCTTCCAACAACCGACAAGTGGAGGGCCACCGTCAGACAGCCCCAGGCTGACCCGTTAGGGGTCTAGCCGAGTCTGCCGGTCTGAAAGGGGGAAGATGTCATGGATACCAGACCACCAAGGCTTCCCCCCACCCCCCTACTACCTGGCTAACTCCTTTGTACATCAGATTTGGCCATTTCAGGGCTTACGGGATCTCCTAGATTTGTGATATCTGTTGTTTCTACTATGTGAACTGTGTCAGAGAAGAGCTGATCTCTAACCGGGAAAACCCTTCTAGGCTGGTAAGGCTCCTGGAACTGCTGGCTGGCTGCACCGGGTACTCGCCTAACCCTTCTCAAGCTGGCCAGGCTCCTGGAACTCCCGGTCGGCTTCATCATGCCAGACACCCGCTAACTTTACACCTGGTTGCTCTAGCGGCCCTTTGCCCCAGAGCTCCGCTCTTTTGGAGATTGGTAGCCCCTAGGGAGGACAAGAGGTTGGAGAATTGCCAGTGGGGAGCTCCTTTGGAAACCGGGTGTTTTGGACACCCCTACCCCCCTATCTTTACCGGGCTGTAACTCAGGTCTTTCAAATGACACCCTGGAAGTGCCGCAGCTCCCCCGGGATCACCCCGAAACCACCACCTCTGTGTCCTAGGACTCTGTGGGCCTGTGGTTGCTATGGCAGGCACCAGCCTGTCTGGAGGGGCGGGAATGGTGGGAGATTTGAAAGTAAGATAAGGCCCTTTGTTTATGCATAAAAGGAGTGTGTGTTTCCTAATAAAATAAGTACTTCTTGTTTCACCTGAATGCTAGTCTGTCTAGTTATTTGGGTGGGAATTGCTATAATCACTTTCTTTGCTACATAGCGGCCTGTTCCAGGTATGGAAAGTATCCTTTTGGTGGAGCTACCCACTCGGGGTAGCTGGGGTATCCGTCACAGACGAATTAGAGGGAAAGAAAGAAAAAAATTGAGTAAAATAGAGAGAGAGAGAGAGAGAGAGGGAAGGAAGGAAAGAGGGGAGAGAGAGGGGATAGAGAAAGACGGGAAGAGAAAAAGAGGGGAGAGAGGGAGAGAAAGAGGGGAGAAAGATGCGGGAGAGAGTAAGAGCAAGATTGTTGAGAGTGAGAAAGAGGGGAGAGAGAGGGGATAGAGAAAAAATTTGTAAAATAGAGAGAGAGAGAGAGAGAGAGAGAGAGAGGGAAGGAAAGAGGGGAGAGAGAGGGGATAGAGAAAGACAGGAAGAGAGAAAGAGGGGAGAGAAAGGGGGGAGAGGGAGAAAGATGTGGGAGAGAGTAAGAGCAAGATTGTTGAGAGTGAGAAAGAGGGGAAAGAGAGGGGAAACAAGGGGAGAAAAAGAGGGATAGAGAAAAAGAGGGGGAAAGAGAAAGAGGGGAGAGAGAGAGAATGAAGGGAGAGAGAGAGTGAGAGATAGGGGAGAGAAAGAGAGAGGGGAGAGTGAAAGAGGTAGAGAGAAAGAGGATAGAGAGAGAAAAAGAGGGGGAGAGAAAGGGGGAGATAGAGAAAAAGAGGGAGAGAGAGAGAAAGAGGGGAAGATAGAGAAAAAGAAGGGGGAGAAAGAGGAGGAGATAAAGAAAAAGAGGGGGAGAGAGAGAGAAAAAGGGGGAAGGAGAGAGAAACAGGGGGAGAGAGAAAGAGGGGGAGATAGAGATAAAGAGCGGGAGAGAGAAAGAAAGAGGGGGAAGATTATTGAAAGGCAATCTACACCCATTCACCGGAGGGGTCTCCAGTTCCAAGTTCCGCCAATCGCACACTTAAGAAGACACGGGCAAGTTCCGGCAGCTGCCATTTTAGCAGGCCTCGGTCATCAAATTCAAAATGGACACGCTCACATAGGGCGTTCACATAGGTGCCACATAGAAGCTGTATATGGCAAAAGGCGGCGCTGGTTCTTAGAGGTCTTCAAAGAATTCCTTTCTGTGTTTCACGATCCTCCCAAAAGGGTTATGTCTGTATAGAGTAATATCAGACAAACAGCTCCACAGGTGGTTTCACAACAACGGTCAGGAAAGAGTAAAGCTGAGTCTTTGAATAAAAATATAGTTGTTTATTTGGCTCAACGCGTTTCAACGTCTTTACCGTCTTTTTCAAGAGCTATTATTCAAAGACTCAGCTTTACTCTTTCCTGACCGTTGTTGTGAAACCACCTGTGGAGCTGTTTGTCTGATATTACTCTATACAGACATAACCCTTTTGTGAGCATCGTGAAACACAGAAAGGAATCCTTTGAAGACCTCTAAGAACCAACTCCTCCTTTTGCCATATACATCGATTTTACAGCCTTTGAGAGAGACTGTTGGAAGGCAGCGGTTCTGTACAGAGGGAAGTAACTATCCGTATTGTACACATTTCTTTACTTGCCACATAGAAGCTGGTGACTAGGTCCGATACCGGGCTCTATAACCGGATCATACTGTCGACGTCAGGCAGCATAAGGGGCCAAGGTGAAGACATGGGATAATTTACCTGCCACCGCCCACGTGTACAGATCTGCTCTGGAACTGAGTGAGTAATAGTGTGTGATACTACCACATTTATTAGGCCACGACAGGCGCACACCTTACATGAAAGGGACACTTTGGCCATGCTCATTAATTAACAGTGTTACTGACCATCAGCACACCAATAACACTCCCTTTCTAAGCCATTGGAATTTCTTGAAAACTGATAATACTACTCCTGGACACTGCTTAAATATCTCATTTGGATATCACAACTGAGCATTATATTTAAAGACACATCTGCTCCAGTTATTCTGTTGATATAGCAGCCAGGAAATGGAATAAAATGGATAAAGCAAATAAACCATCATCTCTGGCACCCTCTGTGTCTTCATTTTTTCAAGCAGCAGATCATAATGTTACAGATAAATCACAGTCACAAGAGACAGTTTCCTCAGATGTTCAACCAGATAACTCTGGGATTCAACATGAATCGTTACTAGCCATACAAACCCAAATTGCAGGTCTCCCCTAAAAATCTGATTTGGAGTAATTTAAATCCTTTATAAAAGAGGAATTGAGAAATCTCAAGAAGGACTTGAATGAGATGGGATCACGGATTGATTACCTAGACGATGGACAGGACAACTTAAACAACCAGGTCAGTTCTAACACTCAGCAACTGTCTATCCAAGACTCAATGATACAAAACCTGCAAGAGAAAATTGAAGACCTCAATAACAGGGGGAGAAGGAACAATCTTAGGGTCAGAGGAGTTCCAGAAGAGATTACTCAAGAACAACTCAAAACATACATTAAAGAGTTATACCACTTTTTAACTCCTCATTCCCCTCCACTACAGAACGAGAATATTGAAAGGGTACATAGAGTTTTGAGGCCTCCTGCTAAACCACCGGCCCCTCCCAGGGATATCATACTAAGGTTATTGAAATTTACAACAAATAAGAGATTTGGCAAGCTGCCAGGAACAGACAATCTATAACTTTCCAAGGACATAACTTGCAACTATACAAGACCTTAGCCCCCAAACAATTCAGCGGCGGAAAGAAGTGAAATTCATCACAAAAGTACTGCAAGAGAACAACATACGATACCACTGGGGCTTTCCCTTTAGCCTTATTATAAATCACAATGGATCCCAAGTAGTATATACGAACTATAATGACCTGGACAAAATTATCGATGTGCCTTCATCTTCTCTGGAAAACGATACTCTTCAGCCTAAAGAGCAACGCTCCCAATGGACCAAAGTTCAGCAACAAAAAAGACGCAAAGTGGACCCCTCCACATCAACGAACACTTAAAGGGACAGTATACACTCATTTTCATATAACTGCATGTAATAGACACTACTATAAAGAATAAGATGCACAGATACTGATATAAAAATCCAGTATAAAACTGTTTAAAAACTTACTTAGAAGCTGTCAGTTTGGCTCTGTTGAAAAGGTAGTTGGAAAGCCCACTGCGAGTGGCAAATAAGACCCTCCCCCCCTCCCCCTTCTTTTGCATATGAAAAGACCCTTTACACAAACAGGAGGAAGCTGGAGAAGGTAGCTGACAGTATTCACATAAAACTTTGGGGCTTGGTTAGGAGTCTGAAAATCAGAGCAATGTTATTTAAAAATAAGCAAAATTATACATTTTATTTTAAAATAAAACTTTATGGGCTATATAAATAGATCATCTACAAAACATTTATGCAAAGAAAAAATGAGTGTATAATGTCCCTTTAAACTTAATTCACAATAAGGCCTTTCATAGAAAGTGAAAAGGACTTGAAAAAGTGATATGATGAGGACCTCAGAGCAGTGGTATGATGTACATTGTATGCCTTTTCATATTTTTGTAAACTTGGTTTATATTATGTTAATCATTAGATACCCATTTGCTCTGATAAGAGTCACGTTACTTTACCCTGACAAGTCCTATAATAATTATATAATTCTGACAGGTAAAGTTATTACATATAATAATACCTGCAACCTTTCTCTCTCAGTAACTGAAGCATAAAATTATTTACTTCCTCCCCTATTACAGTTAATGAATATATCAATTTAGGTGACAACTCCTATTTAGCCATAGATACTGTTTGCATATTAAAAGTGCACCCTGACGACGTTCTTCCCCCCAGAATGGCGCATAAATGGCAAAATGCGCAGAGTTCATGTTTTTGTTGTATGGTTTATTTAACTCTTATTGTTTGTTCTCTTTTCTCTATTCAATCAACAATTGCAATTTCTTGCAGGTTAATGGTTTGACTTTTTGGATATTTTGTTATTGCAATGCCTAACCAATCTGTGTCTCATAACAAATTGTTTAGTAAAGAACTTTTCACATCATACTCGCCTAATTTCACAATTCACAACCTAATAGAATACACCCCACAATCTCCATCATCCAATGGATAACAAACCTCGTAAGGTAAAGATCCTCTCGCATAATGTCAAAGGTTTAAATTCCCCCCAAAAGAGATCCACAGCCATAAAATTATAAAAGACTCAAATGTGAAATAGTATAGTATTCCTACAGGAGACACACTTTAGGAGGGGAAGAGAGCCTCTTCAATCCTTTCGAAAATTCAGGGGAAGCAGATTTTGCGTTACACTCTACCAAACACAATGGGGTGGGAATAATTAGGAAAGATCTCCCTTTTCAGATTACATCCTCCCACAATAAAGAAGGGAGAAATATAATTATCACAGGAATACTTTATATAAAAGTGTAACAATAGCCAATATATACCCCCAAATAATAATCCCCTACCATTCTTTCAAAACTTCCGCAATAAACTATTAGAACTGATGAGAGGATGTTTGATCTCTAGCACTCAGTCCCACAGAAAACATTGAAACTGATAAAAGCAATGCTAGCCACTTTGGCATTACATGATGCCTGGAGAATTTATCACCTAGACTAGAAGGATTTTACTTTCTTCTCTCATCCACACCAAATCTATACAAGAATTGATTACTAATAGACGTTACCGACTTAGCCCTTGTTCAGAAATCTGACATTTATCCCCTGACCTGGTCAGATCACGCTATGATTAGTCTTACCCTTGAATGGCCCACATTACAAACCCAGGACAGAGTTTGGAAATTAGACGAAACTTTGCTTAAAGATCCGTTAACATGTATTCAACTCACAAAATCTATAGAAGAATATTTTAGATTGAATAATAACACAGAAGTGGAAATACAACATGTATGGGAGGCCCATAAATGTGTTATCAGAGGGGAGCTTATAGCAATAGCAGCAGCCAAAAAAACCCCAAAACCAAACATATTTGAACTCCTTACTGACAGACCTAAACAAACTACAGGAAATACATAAACAATTCCCCCAAAATCGCTCCCTGTTAAATAGTATTGAACATAAAAGAAGCCAATTGAACCTAGGTATTTAGGTAAAGAAACCAAACGGAAAGCCCCTTTCCTTAAAAAAATATATTATGAAGGAGCTAACAAAAAAAAATATTGGCTAGACAATTAAAACAGAAAACCAATAAACTTTACATTATGAACATTAGAGATAAGGAGGGTAAACAATGGTCCTCTTCCTGAGACATAGCAGATACATTCAACATACTATGAACAATTGTATAATCTGGACAGGGACACCCAGCCCCCTAATTCAGTAATTCAGAAGACATTCTTAAATACCTTTCTCAACTTAATCTACCTTCCCTTACATTGGAACAAAAAATAATTTGGCTTACCCTTAAAGAACTTCAAACAGCCATCTCTACTTCCCCTCTAGGTAAGACCCCCGGTCCAGATGGGTTCGGAAAAGCATATTACTCCAGATTTAGTGATATCCTATTCCCCCATCTCCTACATTATTACAGGTAATTTTGAAATTATTATTTTAACTAGGTAGCTATTAAATAGTTATTAACTATTTAATAGCTATTGTACCTAGTTAAAATAAATACAAAGTTGCCTGTAAAATAAATATAAATCCTAAAATAGCTACAATGTAACTATTAGTTATATTGTAGCTATATTAGGGTTTATTTTATAGGTAAGTATTTAGTTTTAAATATGAATAATTTATTTAATTATAGTAAATTTATTTAGATTCATTTAAATTATATTTAAGTTAGGGGGGGTTAGGGTTAGGGTTAGGTTTAGGGGTTAATAACTTTATTATAGTAGCGGGGGGTTAATAAGTGTAGTTAGGTGGCGGCGATGTTAGGGAGGGCAGTTAGGGGTTAATAAAATTTATTATAGTGTTTGCGAGGTGGGAGTGCGGCGGTTTAGGGGTTAATACATTTATTATAGTGGCGGCGATGTCCTGTCGGCAGATTAGGGGTTAATAATTGTAGGTAAGTGGCGGCGACGTTGGGGGCGGCAGATTAGTGGTTAATAAATATAATATAGGTGTTGGCGATGTTAGGGGCAGCAGATTAGGGGTTCATAGGGATAATGTAGGTGGCAGCGGTGTCCGGTCGGCAGATTAGGGGTTCAAATTTTTTATTATAGGGTTTGCGATGTGGGGGGGCCTCGGTTTATGGCTTCATAGGTAGTTTATGGGTGTTAGTGTACTTTATAGCACAGTAGTTAAGAGCTTTATGTTCCCATGTTAGCCCATAAAACTCTTAACTACTGACTTTTTTTGACGGTAGGAGTCTTGTCGGTAGAGGGTCTACCGCTCACTTCTTCCAAGACTTGTAATACCAGCGTTAGGCAAATTCCATAGAAAAGATAGGATACACAATTGACGTAAGGGGATCTGCGGTAGCCTCAAGTCGCGGAAAGAAAGTGAGCGGTAGACCCTTTCCTGTCTGACTCTAAATACCAGCGGGCGTTAAAAAGCAGCGTTAGGACCCCTTAACGCTGCTTTTGACGGCTAACGCCAAACTCTAAATCTAGGCGATAGATAATAACAAATCCTTCCCCACATCAGCCTTATAGGCTCATATAACTGTCATACGTAAACCAAATAAACCCGCAGACCAAATACTGAGCTATCGCCCAATCTCATTGCTGAATTCGGACGTTAAATTATTTGCAAAAATTATAGCAAATAGGCTTAATTTAATTCTCCCCCAAATAATCTATCAGGATCAAGTGGGCTTTGTCCCAGATAGAGAAGTGAAAGATAACACTGTGCGAAATCTTCATTTGATTTTACATGTAAAGGAAAGGAAAGTACCAACCATATTGCTTTCTACAGAGTCCGAGAAAGCATTTGACCGGGTTCGGTGGTCATTCCTAAAGGCAACCCTTCAAACATAGGGGAGCTTATGTTACACTGAATTTTCGCTTTATACAACTCTCCCAATGCACGTATAAACCTTAACGTTATCCTATCTCCCCCATTCCATATCACCAATGGTACCTGGCAGGGACAGTAAAAACAAAAATGTAGTGACCAGCGCCAAAATAAGATACTACAAACTCCAACTAGATAATAGGACACCCTCTAAAAGCCTATAAAATAATCCACAAGTGACTAAAAAATACTAGGGAGCACTCACAGGAGCTTAAAGGGACAGTCTAGGCCAAAATAAACTTTCATGATTCAGATAGAGGAAGTAATTTTAAACAATTTTCCAATTTACTTTTATCACCAATTTTGCTTTGTTCTCTTGGTAGTCTTAGTTGAAAGCTTAACTTAGGAGGTTCATATGCTAATTTCTTAGACCTTGAAGCCCACCTCTTTCAGATTGCATTTCAACAGTTTTTCACCACTAGAGGGTGTTAGTTCACGTATTTCATATTGATAACACTGTGCTCGTGCACGTGAAGTTATCTGGGAGCAGGCACTGATTGGCTAGACTGCAAGTCTGTCAAAATAACTGAAAAAGGGGCAGTTTGCAGAGGCTTAGATACAAGATAATCACAGAGGTTAAAAGTATATTATTATAACTGTGTTGGTTATGCAAAACTGGGGAATGGGTAATAAAGGGATTATCTATCTTTTAAAAGAATAAAAATTCTGGTGTAGACTGTCCTTTTAAGAGTATAACTAAACAGGACCAATGTAAATTCAAAATATCAATTTAAAATATAAAAATATTAAGAGTAAACCTATATCTCACAAGCGCAGAAGATTAACCACAAAAGTGGACACAGGATTAATCACAACAGCTATATCTTAAGAGTAATTTACACTATGAAGGTGCCGGTTACAAAAACAGATTTATTCAAAACAATATTCACAAATGTAAAAAATGTTGATACTAAGACATAAAATGTAAATATTTTAATTACATAAACATTGTTAAAAAATGATTATATATATATAGGTCGACCTATTACAGTTTAAATACACAGTACAGAAGCAATATTTAAAAAAACAAGGAACACTGATGGAAAAGTTCTTAAAAAGGTTTGGGGCTTTAATCCTTAAAGTAGCAGCTGAGTAGTACCCCTGTACAGCCTGAGGGGCCCATTTATCAAAGGGCTTGCGAACCTGATCCGACACTGCGGATCAGGTCCGCAAGACCTCGCTAAATGCGGAGAGCAATACGCTCTCCGCATTTAACATTGCACCAGCAGCTCACAAGAGCTGCTGGTGCAACGCCGCCCCCTGATGACTCGCGGCCAATTGGCCGCCAGCAGGGAGCTGTCAATCAACCCGATCGTATTCGATCGAGTTGATTTCCGGCGATTCCTGTCCGCCTGCTCAGAGGCTTAATTTAATTCTCCCCCAAATAATCTATCAGGATCAAGCGGCCCTTCAAGCTCCGTACGGAGCTTGATAAATGGGCCTGTAAATGTTCATGTCAAGGCTATATGGCAATGTGGCAGTCTTATTCAGCTTGTAACATATGTTAATCCAGAGGTCTCTATACGGATGTGCATGAAGTTTAATGGAGCTGTCCGATTGGTTGTTACAGATGACACTGTGCTCCTACGGACAGAGAGTCCTCTTAGTGTGTTATCACAATTGGAAATAACAAATGTATATCCGTACTCACATATCAGTTAACAGGAGCCGGCTTCCAATATGCAAAGCACCGATCGTGCCGTGGACCACCCACAAAGTGTATGGGTTAGATGTTGGGCAGGAGTGCTAAGCTGTACAATAAACTGGATTCGGCTAGAAACCCGGTGACACAATGCAGTATTCTTTTACGGGTTTAGAATTGGTATTACAAAACTAAACATCCAAGATCAGTCTCAGAGGACAGTACTGCTGTTTTCACCATAAGAGGTTATTTTGCCTGAATCAGAGGTTTAAAATATCAAAAGCTCCCTTTCTGGAGCAGCAGAACGAGCAACGCGTTTCAAAACCGAAGTTTCTTTATCAAGCTCTAATTTGATCTGTCAAACTGCTTCCATTTAAACACAACTCTGGTGCCTTTTTTTATTATCCTTCACCTGTTGCTTAAAGGAAAACACACATCGTAGTGTATATTAAACCTGGGCATATAACATCATATGGGATATACAAAGAATCATTATAAACAATGCAAGCACAGTTATATTACAAAGTAAAAGGAAGCAGAAATGGTGTCTACACAAACTAATGTAGTATCCTACATCCTAAATAAAAACTGTCTATAATAGCCTAGATATACTTAAATAGGATCAGGTCCGACAGACTTCGCTGAATGCGGAGAGCAACACGCTCTCCATATTCAGCATTGCACCAGCAGCTCTTGTGAGCTGCTGGAGCAACGCCGCCCCTTGCAGATTCGCAGCCAATTGGCCGCCAGCAGGGGGTGTCAATTAACATGATCATACTCGATCGGGTTGAATTGCGGCAATGTTTGTCCACCTGCTCAGAGCAGGTGGACAGGTTATGGAGCAGCTGCTTCATAACTGCTGTTTCTGGCGAGCCTGCAGGCTCGCCAGAAACACGGGGCTTCAAGCTCCGTATGGAGCTTGATAGATATGCCCCCATATATTCACAAAACCAACTCTTGGAGAGAGAGAGAGTGGGAGAGAGAAAAAATATCCCCAGTAGATATTCCACACAAATTCAGAACATATTCAGGTAATTTATTTAGGAGTCTATTTAGCTGAGGATCTAGACTCGATATATAGACTGAATTATCTCACTATTAAAGAAGCTCTGTCTCGTGACTTGTCCTCTTGGAATGCCAAAAACCTTACATGGATGGGTCGAATAAACTCCATAAAAATGAATGCCTTCCCCAGACTTCTATATATATTGCAAACTTTACCTATTCCCATCCCCACTAGATATTCCACACAAATTCAGAACATATTCAGCTCATTTATTTGGAAGGGAAAACACCCCAGAAAAAATAGAACCATTATGACCCGTTCTAAAAACCAAGGAGGGCTGGTTGTTCCTGATATAGAAGCTTATAAAACTTCTGTGTTTCTCCAACGTATCCTGGATTGGAGGATCCATTATAACCAAAAACACTGGATAGCATTAGAGGAGAGATTAAACCCAGGGATAAATTTAGCCACCTTGTGTTGGCACCCAAATTGTAATCAAGTAGTTAAACTCATTCCTAATCCCATCACTAAAGAAACTATTTGGATAAGGGAGGTAGTAAATGGGGAAAATCCATACATATCCTCAAGACCATCCCCTTTGACCTCATTAGTACACAATAACAAATTCTCATTAAGTCGCTTAGGAGCTCTCATTGACCCAATAGCCCCAACACCGGACATAGCCACACACCAACTTATTAATAACAACACCATGGGGCCTATTTAACAAAGGTCTGTCAGACCTCGCTGAATGCGGAGAGCAACACGCTCTCCGTATTCAGCATTGCACCAGCATGGTGCCACGCCGCCCCCTGCAGATTCGCAGCCAATCGGCCGCCAGCAGGGGGTGTCAATCAACACGATCGTACTCGATCGGGTTGAATTGCGGCGATGTTTATCCGCCTGCTCAGAGCAGGCGGACAGGTTATGGAGCAGCGGTCTTTAGACCGCTGCTTCATAACTGCTGTTTCTGGCGAGCCTGCAGGCTCGCCAGAAACACGGGGCTTCAAGCTCTGTACGGAGCTTGATAGATATGCCCCCATATATTCACAAAACCAACTCTTGGAGAGATGCTTCATGTGGGCTCACAATTGGTTCAATTAAAGAAGAACACAACACTACTTAACCACACACAAACATAATAACAATTTAATCCGTCCTCTTCAAATCATCACATAAAACACACCCTATCTAAAATACATAAACTTCTTACATGCCCACCACCAGGTAATTTACCAAATTCAATTGAATCTTGGGAGAGGGAATTGGGAATGATTATACTTCTTCACATGGCAACTAGCATGTTTTGCAACACTAAAACCTCCTCTTCCTCAACCTCGCTACTAGAACTTAATTACAAAATACTTCATAATTGGTACCTAACTACTAAGAGATTATATATATTGTACCCTTCATCCAATAATAGATGCTGGAGGTGTGGACATGTGGGAAGTGGGATGGGACACATGTGGTGGTGGTGGTGGTGTTCACAGATCAACCAATACTGGAGGGACATAGTCAAAGAGATAGAAGAAATTTATCAAACTGTCATTCCTCTAGACCCCTTAATACTATTGCTCAATAAGCACATTAAACTTCCTTCTAAAAGCCACAAAATTCTATTCAGGATAATGACAAATAGTGCAAAGGCCCTCATAGCAAAAAATTGGAAATCGTCCGAAGTCCCTACCTTAGTCATGTGGAGACTTAAAGTCACGGAATTGTAGTACAGATATTTTAAATTAGATACTAAAGATTCCTTCATCGAATCACAAAAAATATGGGAGTAATACCTGAAACTCTGATCTACTACTAAATCCCACAACTCTCTTTACTCTTAGACTAATACATCTAGACATTAGTAAAAGGCAAACACTTTATTCAAACAGGGAAATAACATACACATCATTTGGGATGACTCACTCTTATACGCAATAACAACATTTACTCATATGCAATAGGTGAGATAACCACTAGAATATATGTATATATCAAAATAATGAGACACACTCAATGTTTATGTTTGAATTTTAAAGTTTATTATTAAAATGTAAAACTGGGAACCTTTGTTATACAGATGAAATGATAACTCCAAATAAAATATTGTTACATACTTTGCCCCATTGTATGATACTGTATATTGTTCAAAGAGTCTCAATAAAAAAGATTGTTAAAAAAAAAAAAAAAGATGAATAGAGAGAGAGAGAGTGGGAGAGAGATAAAAGGGGGGAGAGAGCAAAAAAGAGGGAAGAGAGAGTAAGAGGCAGTGACTAACATAGTGACTCCTACTACTGCGTTCTGAATATACCAAGACCTGATAGTGTATTAGCATATCAACGGTTTCCAGTAGAAATTATTATGACAATCTATATTAAAAAACATTATTGGGCATTTTTATGTACCGACATGCAGGTGGATCACTATAGGAATGCCAATAGGAAGCCTTGGGATACGTACAAGGTAATATAACTTATTGTGTTATTGTATTCTCATCCCACTAGGTGGAGGTGGGAGGGTAATTAGCCTGTTTTTTTTAAATCTGATGCTTTAAATTTTGGGGATTTATCTCACCCATCCGCTCATATCCCTCTAATTGTGTGTCAGTGGGGAGGGGTATAACAAGCTAGACAATACCCCTCTCAACCTAGCTGAAGACCTCACATTGGCTCGGGACTGTAGGCTGTCACAGCAGGACATACCTCTAAATTCCAGACTGTCCTGCACAAACCAGGACAGTTAGGAGGTATGTTAACATCACATGGGTAAGTGGTTACGTGATGCTTTTTACTGTTGGTTCATTAATATACCTTAACTGACTCTCCACATTCAGCATTGCAGCAGCAGCTCTTATGAACTGCTGGTGCAACGCCGCCCCCTGCAGATTTGCAGCCAATCGGACGCTAGCAGGGGGTGTCAATCAACCTGATCATATTCGATCGGGTTGATCTCACGCGATCTCTGTCCGCCTCCTCAAAGCAGGCAGACAGGTTATGGAGCAGTGGTCTTTAGACCGCTGCTTCATAACTGGTGTTTCTGGCAAGTCTGAAGGCTCGCCAGAAACACGGCCCTTCAAGGATCATACGGAGCTTGATAAATGCGCCAATAGACTGAAAGGAATATGAAACCCAACATGTTGCATCTGCACTAACTTTTTACTCTAAACCCGTACGCGTGCTGTCCTGCGTGCATTACAAGTTTACTTTCAGCAGTATTAGCACTCAAGCGTGAGCACCAAATACCATTCCACTTGTAATCTGGCCCAATGTGTTTATTTATAGCATGTATATAATTGTATTGGATCACCTACATTTTCATTTGCGATACACTAAACTGTGAACTTTGCACAATGTATGCATTTGCAGCAGTGCATATGAGATCTTCAGTGAGTAATAACATAATAATTATAATTCCAAATAAATTATAAATATAATGCTATCTTTATTCTGCATATGGTGTCTGTTTCTATCTTCCTTGCGTTTTTTGTACTATAATATACACATTTGCATGGTATTCTGCACTTAAATATAATATGTTTTGTTTTCCATGTACCTCTAATCCTTGTTCTATTCCCTTTCTGCCATACATAGGGTTTAAAATGTGTGTGTTTTTTGCTCTTTATCTGCATTTATTTAATTATTTATTTATATTGCATATAAGGGGTTAAATTTGCTGAGAACTGTATGCTTTGGATGGCGTCTCTTTCAATAAGGTTTTTACCCAATCAGGTATACAACACACCTTTTTATACGCAATGTCAAGTGTAGCACCTTAGGCTATGATTACGGCTTAGCGCTGAAACATGTAAGTCGTTTGGTGCTCTCCAAATTTTGTATTGTACTGAATTGGACCCTACTTGGCTGTTATTTTAACTTTGCTTTAATAAACCGAAGTTTTATTATACTCAGTGGGACTGTGTTTTTCTTTTGTTTACATAATAACATAACCATAAAATCTCTTGTTTCAGTATACCACAATATTTCCTCTAAATTATCATCTCTCGTAAGTGATGCATTTTTTATTCAGATATATATTTTCGCTGTATACTTTTGTACAACACTATACTACACTATGGCCTCTACTTATCAACGCGTTACTTTACCTGCCTTCGCCGGCCCAATACGCCTGCCTAAGCTCGCCTACCATCGCCGCCGCGGACCTGAATACGTTCGCCTAAGTTATCAAAAAAGCTGTCAAAAAGCCGTGCACCAAGTACGGGGCGATGAGCAGCGGATTGTGATAGTTATCACTCATCAGATCTCGCTGCTCTTCGGCTTTTTTACAACTTTATTGACAAGCTGTCACTAAGCACCCACACTAACTACACTGTTCTACCCCCTATACCGGCGCCCCCGGAGCCCCCCGCAACTAAATAAAGTTAGTAAACCCTAAACCGCCGCTCCTAGACCCCGCTGCAACTATAATAAATGTATTAACCCCTAAACCGCCGCTCCCGGACCCCGCCGCCACCTACATTATACCTAGTAACCCCTATCCTGCCCCCCATATACCGCCGCCACCTATAATAAAGTTATTAACCCCTATCCTGCCAATCCCGTACCTCGCCGCACCTAAATAAATAGTTTAACCCCTAAACCGCCGCTCCCGGACCCCGCCGCAACCTATATTAAACTTATTAACCCCTAATCTGCCCCCCCTACACCGTCGCCACCTATAATAAATTTATTAACCCCTATCCTGCCCCCCCTACACCGCCGCCACTGTAATAAAATTATTAACCCCTAAACCTAAGTCTAACACTAACCCTAACACCCCCCTAACTTAAATATTAATTAAATTCATCTAAATAAATTTAACTCTTATTAACTAAATGAATCCTATTTAAAACTAAATACTTACCTTTAAAATAAAGCCTAATATAGCTACAATATAAATAATAATTATATTGTAGCTATCTTAGGATTTATTTTTATTTTACAGGCAACTTTCAATTTATTTTAACTAGGTACAATAGCTATTAAATAGTTAATAACTATTTAATAGCTACCTAGTTAAAATAAAGAGAAATTTACCTGTAAAATAAAAACTAACCTAAGTTACAATTACACCTAACACTACACTATACTTTAATAAATTATTCCTATTTAAAACTAAATACTTACCTGTAAAATAAACCCTAAGATAGCTACAATGTAATTAATAATTACATTGTAGCTATTGTAGGATTTATATTTATTTTACAGGTAACTTTGTATTTATTTTAGCTAGTTAGAATAGTTATTAAATAGTTACTAACTATTTAATAACTACCTAGCTAAAAGAAATACAAAATTACCTGTAAAATAAATCCTAACCTAAGTTACAATTAAACCTAACACTACACTATCATTAAATTAATTAAATAAATTAAATACAAATACCTACAAATAAATACAAATAAATACACTAACTAAAGTACAAAAAATAAAAAAAGAACTAAGTTACAAAAAATAAAAAATAATTTACAAACATTATAAAAATATTACAACAATTTTAAGCTAATTACACCTACTCTAAGCCCCCTAATAAAATAACAAAGCCCCCCAAAATAAAAAAAATTCCCTACCCTATTCTACATTTAAAAGATACCAGCTCTATTACCTTACCAGCCTTTAAAAGGGCCTTTTGCGGGGCCCAAGAAAACAGCTCTTTTGCCTGTAAAATAAAAATACAACCCCCCCAACATTAAAACCCACCAACCACATACCCCTAATCTAACCCAAACCCCCCTTAAATAAACCTAACACTACCCCCCTGAAGATCTTCCTACCTTGAGTCGTCTTCACTCAGTCGAGCCGAATTCTTCATCCAAACGGAGGCTGAAGAGGTCCATCATCCGGCTGAAGTCTTCATCCAAGAGGGGCTGAAGAGGTCCATCATCCGGCTGAAGTCTTCATCCAAGCGGGGGCTGAAGAGGTCTTCCATCCGGCTGAAGTCTTCTATCAAGCGGCATCTTCAATCTTCTTTCTTCTCCATCTTCATCCCGCCGACGCGGAACATCCTTCCTCCACGACGAACTCCCGACGAATGAAGGTTCCTTTAAGGGACGTCATCCAAGATGGCGTCCCTCGAATTCCAATTGGCTGATAGGATTCTATCAGCCAATCGGAATTAAGGTAGGAATAATCTGATTGGCTGATGGAATCAGCCAATCAGATTCAAGTTCAATCCGATTGGCTGATCCAATCAGCCAATCAGATTGAGCTTGCATTCTATTGGCTGTTCCGATCAGGTTCTATTGGCTGTTCCTATCATCCAATCGGAATTAAGATAGGAATAATCTGATTGGCTGATGGAATCAGCCAATCAGATTCAAGTTCAATCCGATTGGCTGATCCAATATAAATCCTACAATAGCTACAATGTAATTATTAATTACATTGTAGCTATCTTAGGGTTTGTTTTACAGGTAAGTATTTAGTTTTAAATAGGAATAATTTATTAAAGTATAGTGTAGTGTTAGGTGTAATTGTAACTTAGGTTAGTTTTTATTTTACAGGTAAATTTCTCTTTATTTTAACTAGGTAGCTATTAAATAGTTAATAACTATTTAATAGCTATTGTACCTAGTTAAAATAAATTGAAAGTTGCCTGTAAAATAAAAATAAATCCTAAGATAGCTACAATATAATTATTATTTATATTGTAGCTATATTAGGGTTTATTTTAAAGGTAAGTATTTAGTTTTAAATAGGATTCATTTAGTTAATAAGAGTTAAATTTATTTAGATGTATTTAATTAATATTTAAGTTAGGGGGGTGTTAGGGTTAGGGTTAGACTTAGGTTTAGGGGTTAATAATTTTATTACAGTGGCGGCGGTGTAGAGGGGGCAGGATAGGGGTTAATAAATTTATTATAGGTGATGACGGTGTAGGGGGGGCAGATTAGGGGTTAATAAGTTTAATATAGGTTGCAGCGGGGTCCGGGAGCGGCGGTTTAGGGGTTAAACTATTTATTTAGTTGCGGCGGGGTCCAGGATCGGCAGGATAGGGGTTAATAACTTAATTATAGGTGGCGGCGGTATATGGGGGGCAGGATAGGGGTTACTAGGTATAATGTAGGTGGCGGCGGGGTCCGGGAGCGGCGGTTTAGGGGTTAATGCATATATTATAGTTGCGGCGGGGACAGGGAGCGGCGGTTTAGGGGTTAATCAGTTTATTATAGTTGCGGCGGGGTCCGGGAGCGGCGGTTTAGGGGTTAATCAGTTTATTAGAGTGGCGGTGGGGTCTGGGAGTGGCGGTTTAGGGGTTAATCAGTTTATTAGAGTGGCGGTGGGCTCCGTGAGCGGCGGTTTAGGGGGTAATAAATTTGTTTAGTTGCGGCGGTGTAGGGGGGGCAGATTAGGGGTGTTTAGACTCGGGGTACATGTTAGGCTGTTAGGTGTAGACATCACCCATAGGAATGAATGGGATGTCTGGCAGCAGCGAACATGAACTTTCGCTATGGTCAGACTCCCATTGATTCCTATGGGATCCGCCGCCTCCAGGGCGGCAGTTTGAAAACCAGGTACGCTGGGCCGGAAAAGTGCTGAGCGTACCTGCTAGTTTTTTGATAACTACCAAAAGTAGTCAGATTGTGCCGCACTTGTGTGCGGAACATCTGTAGTGACGTAAGAATCGATCTGTGTCGGACTGAGTCCGGCGGATCGAAGCTTACGTCACTAAATTCTACTTTTGCTGGTGTCTAGGGCTTGATAACTAAGGTGAATCAGCCTCCCCTCAAATACGCTGCGGAATTCCAGCGTATTTGAGGTCGACACGTTGATAACTAGAGGCCATTGGCTCTTCTACAAATATATGAAATATAAACAATAACAATTTTATGTTTTGCTGTAAGTTGTGTTAAATGTGTTTCAGAATGGTAGGAAGTGCTAGAGAAAATTCCAGTATTGTGTGCTTGGTTTCTCTTGGGTTATATTTAGTTATGTATGATATAGTGACTTCCTCTTTCCCTGCATGCTTCTTTAAGAGCTTCTATGCAAGGTACAAATGTAAATTTTTTAATTAATTATTGAGCTATCTATTATATTGCGTGGACTATTAGGCAGCATATTGTTGGGGATTATGGTTCCACTCACACTCATAGCTAAGACTGTGTACTATAGTTCTTGTGGCCCCAGGAAAAAACAGAGAAATTGTTAAAATACCTTCCTGTTTTGCAATTTTCTCTGATCGCCGCCATGTTCTGATATAATACGGCCTCTTTCCCTTCCCACCGTGGGACTCATTAGCATAATCCAATCACGTGGAAAACCTGTGTTTTCTCTCTCATGGCCCTTGCTATAAGTATTACATGCACATTTCTATTGTAGCTCTATCACATGGGATCACCTTTTTACATCTTTGGGGACATTTGGAATTACAGGTAGCTTTAATGCCTTTGTCAGACTTACAGTATATATAGAAACCCAACTTCTGTATTGTTAATCAACTGGGTATTATCGCCTAAAATATTAATAGCAAAAGGCACTAGACAGGGATGCCCCTTATCCCCGTTTCTATTTATTATATCGATAGAGCCCTTGGCGATAAGACTAAGGAAAGATCTGGAAGGTATTACCATAGGAAAAAGGTCATTAATCCTGTCACTTTATGCAGATGACCTCCTGCTCTTTATGGTCAATTCAGGGAAGAATATACCTATTTTATTAGATATTATAAATAATTTCGGTTCATTTACAGGATATAAGATAAATATGGCTAAATCAGAGATTATATGATTACAAAAGGATGAAAAAAGTTTAAAATCCACACCATTTAAAGAAACTCAAAAGCAAATTAGATATGTAGGAGTGGCCCTAAGTACAAATCCCAGAGAATGGTACAAAATAAACTATGATAGTCTCTGGAATTCTATAGCTGCCAAACTTTTCCATTATCTCTCTCAGCCAAAATACATTTGATAAAAATGATTATCCTCCCCAAGATTTTATTTTTCTGCCAAAACCTCCTCCTTTTTATTAAAGAGAGAGACCTAAAAAAAGTTATATTCACAATGTAGACAGTTTTTTTGGAAAGGGAGCAAAGCAAGAATTGAAGTTAATGCAAAAAAGAGAATATGGAAGTTTAGGATTTCCTAACATAAAGTATTATAATTGGTCCTGCATGGTTAGGGTAGCCAGTGATTAGATTACGGAAGAAGGAGTGCTGTCACATCTGCAGATTGAAAATTACATATTAGCCCCAATTTCCTTGTTAGGGGTATTGCAAGCAAGGATGAAAGATATTCTGAAAACAATAAGAGCCAGAGAGGTCATATTTAATATTGTCAAAGCCTGGAATAAGTTTAAAAAATAATTACAAATTAGGAATCAATTATCGAGATTCGCACCCATAGGGGGCAATGTAGAGTTTACGCCGAGCCTGGTGACTAATGTATTTAAATAATGGAAACAAAAAGGCCTGGTTTACCTATACCAACTTGAAGATGTAAATTTGGGCACGATTAAATCATTTAGGTCTCTAAAAAATGAATTTGCATTATCTAGATGTGATTTCTTTACATATCTGCAGATCAGACAACACTACTTCATTCAGATGCAAAATTCTGAGAGGAATTGGTCACTGGGGGAAATAGATAAGGGGATTAGAGCATATAAGGCAGGTTTGAAGTCTATAGCTGTTTGGTATAATTTACTAATGTACAGAACAGGACAGGCAAATGTGGAGCATAGATAAGGGGATTAGAGCATATAAGGCAGGTTTGAAGTCTATAGCTGTTTGGTATAATTTACTAATGTACAGAACAGGACAGGCAAATGTGGAGCATTTACAAAACAACTGGTTACAGGATTTGGCAGAAATTTCAGGTAAAGATATTATTCAAAGTTTTAAATTGTTTAATAACTGTACCAAGTCCCAGGCTTGGAAGGAATCACATATGAAAGTGATTAACAGAGCATATACTGTATATGACCAGCCAAGATAGCTAAGTGGTCGCCACATAAAGGGGCCTTGTGTACTGAATGTTCTTATCCGAATGCAGACCAGACTTATCTCACTGTTTCTGGTCTAAGGTAAGCTTCTGGCTGAAAAGATTTCTGGTCAAGGAAATAAAAATAACTAAAAGAGATGTCATTCTCCTGCATAATTACACTTATGCAGGGGAGAACATCTTCCTGATTAATACAGCAATTTTAATAGGCAGACTCAGCATATTAAGTTCTTAGGAAGCTAAAACAAGCCCGAGTAGGGCAAAGTTTACAAAGCTCATGCTCAGACAAATTAACTTAGAAAGATACAGCTCTTCTATATAGCAAGAACATTCAGTAAAACATTTTTTTGAAAAATGGCTTAATGTTATACTTGCCTACCCAGATGAAATCCAGAGGCAAATTACTGTTTGTTTTAAAAACTCTGATTTTTTCTGTATATCTATCTTATCAGGGACCTTTCAAGAATGGTGGATGGATCAGTGTCAGGGTGCCAGGAATCAGACTGAGACGAGAAGTGCAAAAATAATCACTCCTTTATTAATAGCAAAAAATAATACAAAGCCCACAAGTCAGATAACAAGCCAGGAGTCAAAACCAGAGCTGGTAGTCAGATGAGTCGAGTCACGAGCCAAAGCGAATAGTCAGACAAGCCGAGTCAGGAGCCAAAGCGAGTAGTCAGACAAGCCGGAATCAGGAACAAGGAGAACAGCAGAGTCGGGAACAAGCCAGGGATCAGGAACCAGAAGGGACGTCAGACAGCCAGGTAATACACATCAACTGGAACTCACAAACAGGTCTTAGACAACACAAGGGCAAAGCATACTGAACAGAGGCCCTTTAAATAATAAGTGATGACATCACAATTCTGAGACTGCAACCTGTCGCTGGCCAATGCAGAGAGGGCCACAGAGTGGCCCACCCTGCATCGATTGCTTACCAGAGGATATTACACAGTGACTCAATATTGAGGCATCACTGCAATACCCTGAAAGCCTCTGGAAGCGATCGCGATCGCTTCCATCACTTAAAGCCCCTGAGGACATGTCAGGCACATCCTTGGTCCTTAACAACCGTTTTTTGTAGGACGTGTCTGGCACGTCCTCGGTCACTTTGAAAAAGCTCAGGTGAAACGCACTTCAGGCATTCACCTGCCGTTGTATACCTGGAGATATAATTATGCTGTATTTATATAATGTGTGTTAGGTGTGTGTAGGTGTGTAGGTACTAATTTTGAGATATCCATATCATTACTAAGAGCTGGACTATGCCCAGGTATTTTTTACAATCATTGTGAATACTCACCCAGTGAAAGAAAGAACCTGATAAGCCCACTGATTTCCCACTGTTTCTGGGGCTCACGTAAACATAGAAAGTAAAACGTTAGGGATCTTTTTTTATTCACTGGATGTTTCACAATGGGCCTCTTAGTCTATTGTTGCTCTAAGATTTATTTGGACACTTACTTTATAGGTTAAACTGTAATTTGTGATGTATATACCGATACACTTGGTTCATGGGTGTATCCAATCCCAGGTACGCAGACAGTGCTATAATTGTTGTTTTTTTAAAATTGATTTTAATTTAGTATCAAGATGATACTTTTTAAGTAAAAGTTATCGGCTAGATTATGAGTCTTGCGTTAGGCTTAAAAAGCAGCGTTGGCCGGTCCCAACGCTGCTTTTTAATGCCCGCTGGTATTACGAGTCTTGAAGGTACAGGTGTACTGCTCCAGACTCGGAAATACCGCAAATCCACTTACGTCAATTGCGTATCCTATATTTTCAATGGGACTTGCATAGCGCCGGTATTACGAGTCTGACCAAAAGTGAGCGGTAGACCCTCTCCTGTCAAGCCTGGTACCGCTTTTGAAAGTCAGTAGTTCAGAGTTTTACACTACAATGCTGTAGCATAAAACTCTTAACTAAAGTGCTAAAAAGTACACTAACACCCATAAACTACCTATTAACCCCTAAACCGAGGCCTTCCCACATCGCAAACACTAAAATACATTTTTTAACCCCTAATCTGCCGAACCGGACATCGCCGCTACTATAATAAATATATTAACCCCTAAACTGCCGCACTCCCGCATCGCAAACACTATTTAAATATTATTAACCCCTAATCTGCCGGCCCTAACATAGCCGACACCTACCTACATCTATTAACCCCCCAATTGTGGCAGGCATGGGCTCAGCACTGTCCAAAGTATCAATATATTTGGATAAAGTTCTTAGACCTTTTGTTAGCTCTAGTTCATACATCCAAGACACAGGAGATTTTCTTCCACCAATAAAAAAGTGCTGTCCAGAGTACTGAAACAAAAAAAAAGCTTAGATGCCTTCTTTTTCAAATAATGATAGCAAGAGAACGAAGGAAAATTGATAATGGGAGTAAATTAGAAAGTTGCTTAAAATTGCATGCTCAATCTGAATCACGAAATAAATTTTTTGGGTACAGTGTCCCTTTAAGTTAGGGGATGTTAGGGTTAGACTTAGGTTTAGGGGTTAATAACTTTATTATAGTGGCGGCGATGTTGGGGCGGCAGATTAGGGGTTAACAAATGTAGGTAGGTTGCGGCGACATTGGGGGTGGCAAAGTAGGGGTTAATAAATAAAATGTAGGTGTCTGCGATGTTGGGGGCGGCAGATTAGGGGTTAATAAATATAATGTAGGTGTCTGCGATGTTGGGGGCGGCAGATTAGGGGTTCATAAGTATAATGTAGGTGGCGGCGATGTCCGGAGCGGCAGATTAGGGGTTAATAATATAATGCAGGTGGCGGCGATGTCGGGGGCAGCAGATAAGGGGTTAATAAGTGTAAGATTAGGGGTGTTTAGACTCGGGGTTCATGTTAGGGTGTTAGGTGTAGACATAAATGTATTTTCCCCATAGGAATCAATGGGGCTGCGTTAGGAGCTTTAAGCTGCTTTTTTGCAGGTGTTAGTTTTTTTTTCAGCCGGCTCTCCCCCATTGATTCCTATGGGGAAATCGTGCACGAGCACATTTTACCAGCTCACCGCTAACGTAAGCAGCGCTGGTATTGAGGTGAGATGTGGAACAAAATTTTGCTCTACGCTCACTTTTTTGCGGCTAACGCCGGGTTTGTAAAAACCCGTAATACAAGCGCTGTCTGTAAGTGAGTGGTGAGCATAAACTGCTCGTTAGCACCGCATAGCCTCTAACGCAAAACTCGTAATCTAGGCGATTATTTTTCTTTCCTGATTTAGACAGAACACACAATTTTAAATAACTTTCCAATTTAATTCTATTATCAAATTTTCTTAGTTTTCTTGTTTTCCTTGGTTGAAAATCAGGAAGGTAAGTTCGGGAGTGTGCATGAGCACTATATAGCAGCAGTTTTACAACAATGTTATACACCAGCAAGAGTACTAGATGGCACCAAAAAGGTTAACACTTTTGTGTGAGTTAAAGTAGAGTTTTGAAGAGGGACTATTGTGTGACCCCCACCTACCAACTGCATTTAGCTACCTACAGGTCGTTCAGTATTGGCAGCTGGAAAACCCTATGTATAAACTGTGTATGAACCTAAATCATATACAGGCTACTAGGATAGAGCTCACCAAAGCCCTGTCTCATGTAAGCAAGCACTTGACATTATATTTGTGAAGCTTTTAAATATAACAATAAAACACTATTACTGTTCCTCTTTTTAATGACAGTTACAATACAAATAGTAAATGCAGACTAATTAGATTCCTTGGAATATATCTGTCTCACAATATCACTGTGTGCATACCTGAAATAATGTGTGCAAATAATTGTATAATTTGCATAAAATGTTCACAAATGTGCCCAAAATATTACAGTGGGTGGACAAGGTCCCTGATTTGGGAACATGTCCGCCTCCCTACGTGGCGAATGTTCTATGTCTATGTCTGCTGCCCACAATGTTCTATTGCAAAAGGACTTGCTTGTACACTTATGCGACCAAATGTATTCGGGGTGTTTTATCTCCGCCTACTCATAGATGATGTAGAGATTAAGAAGCAAGGCCTCAAAGGCAGCATTCATTGCTTAATATGAGCCCCTTGTGTCATTATGCTGTTTATTTAGATAAATTCTTGTTTTTTTATATTTACCAAATGTGTTTTGATTGTTTGAAATGTTTTTATAATATATTGTACATTAATGCTCGATCAGTGCAATAGTTCAGAGCATCAGTGAGCAACCATTCTTCTACCTCCACTCTAATTTTATGGCTGAAGCTGCAGTTGGCTGATTTGTTGGCCCTTTTGTGAAATTATGTGCATGATCCTTTTACTATAAGTGTCTGTGGCATTGTCTCAAAAAAACCCCATCTGGTTTCTACATTTAGAAATCTTTGTGCACATGTACATTACTATTTAAGAAAATGGAATCAGTCAGTAAATAGACTATAACCTCCTGACAACTTGCAGAGGATTTATGTTCACAAATGGAAAAGATAATTCTCTGCTATGTGTTGCCTTTCTGCTTTTAGTACTTTATACCTGGAAGCGCTTGCTGTTCAAATATTTATTGCTTGGTCTTAATAGATTTTTTCATCTATGGATATTTAAATTAGTTTAAAAAATTAAAATAAGTTTATTCACATATTTACTGTAAATTCTACTGTAAAGATCATATTTTACATAGCAAAGCACCACTGAGTATGACACTGGTGCATATACAATTGACACAGAACAGTTACTTTTGTACCAATATGGCTATGCTAATTTACTTTTCTTAAAACTAGCAAAAGTTGCACTTGCATTTGATTTGTAATTAAGCATAATATACACAGCAAAATGTTTGTGAGATGATTGCAGAAGTTTACTTTATTCCATGCGATCGTCTAGGATTTCCAGCATATTTCTTTATTATATTGTCTGTGCACCTTCCTCTTTCTGTCTCACCCTCCCTAACTACCTATCTACTATATTAATGTTATATATTTTTTCCATTCTCTATACAAATTTTTGGCGGCACTGTACAGGGGCGGCACCAGGGCAGGCAGTACTCTTAGATACCACATGACCTGTAAGCACATGCTGAGAGGGTGGGACAGGGCAGTGGATAGTGTTGTGCAAGGGCGGGATCGGATGTGACCGTGTTGTGTTCCTTCTGCTCGACGGTACAGAGGCTCCTCAGCGAACTCCACAGTCAGACACAGGTATTATCCTCACAGGTACATACACACTTATGTTTACTACGGCCAGGCAGATGATAGGGTATATGTGTGTGGCATGCCCAGAGGCCCCTGACCTCCTGCCAGTGCCCTCCACTATTCTACTAGCACTTAGTCCTGCTTCTTTTTGAAACCTGGGGTTGGCAGAGGAGGCCGAGGTAAACCCATTTTTGCTCTTCACAGATAGATGACAGGGGCAACACTGAACTATCTTGTGAGTTGTGATGCAATATCTAAATAAAACTGTTTTTGCCTATTGAGAAACTCTTTTACACTAGTTGTCCACAAGGCTTACACCTCACTGCCATGCAAAGCATTATCCAAGTGTGCCAGTCCTGCAAAGGAAGAGCCACTCACCATCAGATGAATAATGTCCAACTTTCAATTGGGCCTTAGTCTGGCATAAATAAGTGACCTGTTAGAGCCCTTTCATGTGGCATGCAAGGGAGTTATTTAAGGGCTTATATAATTGGCTGAGATAGTAAAGAGGGGTCTAAGAGAGTGAGGAGAGGGCTGTGAGTGAGTGAGAGGGGGGCTGAAAGAGTCATGAGGGGGCTGTGTGTGAGGGAGAGGGGGCTGAGGGATTAGGGAAAGGGCTGTGTGTGAGGAAGGGGGTTGTGGGTGAGGGAGAGGGGAGCTGAGAGAGTGAGGAGGGAGATGTGTGTGAGGGATAGAGGGGGCTGAGAGAGTATGGAGGGGCTGTGTGTGAAGTCGAAGGGGACTGAAAGAGTGAGGAGGCGCTATGTGTGAGGGAGAGGGGGGCTAAGAGAGAGTGAGAAGGGGACTGTGTGTGAGGGAGAGGGGGGCTGAGAGTGTCAGGATTGAGCTGTGTGTAAGGGAGAGGGGGGATGAGAGATTTAGGAGGGGTCTGTTTGTTGGGAAGAGGGGGGCTGAGAAAGATGAGGGGGTTGTTTGTGAGTGAGAGGTGGCTTAGAGAGTAAGGAGGGGGCTGTGTGTGAGGGAAAGGGGGCTGTGTGTGA
Source organism: Bombina bombina (assembly GCF_027579735.1). Classification (NCBI taxonomy): domain Eukaryota; kingdom Metazoa; phylum Chordata; class Amphibia; order Anura; family Bombinatoridae; genus Bombina; species Bombina bombina. Next base: position 1,382,113,766 of record NC_069499.1, read on the forward strand.
GGGAGAGGGGACTGAGTGATGAGGGAACTGTGTGTGAGTGAGAGGAGGCTGAGAGATTCAGGAAGGGGGACGTGTGTGAGAGGGAGAGAGGGCTGAGAGTGAGGAGGGGCTGTGTGTTTGGTAGAGGGGGCTGAGATAGTGAGGAGAAGCCTGTGTGTGAGGGAAAGGGGACTGTGTGGAAGGGACAGGGGGCTGAGAGAGTTAGGATGGGGCTGTGTGTGAGGGAGAGGGGGCTGAGAGTGAGGGAGCCGTGTGTGAGGGAGAGAGGGGCTGAGAGTGAGGAGGGGGCTGTGTGTGAGGGAGAGAGGGGCTGAGAGTGAGGAGGGGGCTGTATGTGAGGGAGAGAGGGGCTGAGAGTGAGGAGGGGGCTGTGTGTGAGGGAGAGAGGGGCTAAGAGAGTGATGAGGGGGAAAAAATGTCCAGAGTAATTGAGCACCAGTGTAGTATGCTTACTGCCAGGCCTCACACCAAAGACCCAAAAACATACATGAAAAACAGAGGCAGCAGCACCACTTGAAATAATCTCCAAATTTATTGGAAGTGCAACAAAGTTAAAACAACAATGTTTCGGACATACAAGTCCTTAATCATGCATAAATGATGTGGCAGACTTAAATAGCACTCTAAGCCCCTCCCTCTCTGACATCATAGAGCAAATCCCCCTCTACAACAGAAAAATATACATTTAAAGAGACAGTGCATAATATAAACACATAGGTAAAATTACCTCAATTAAGCATATCTCACATTTTGCATTATAAAACCTAGACTGAATTTATAAACAACATTCCAAAGATAGAGGTTACATCCCCTGCTTTATTCATAATCTAAGATGAAAAATATATATAATTTCACAAACATAGGGATAAATCCCATTCCTTGTTCATTCCTGTAGATATCCTACTTTCTAAATGATAGATCCAAAAGGCAAACATACATGAAAAACAGAGGCAGCAGCACCATACATACAGCCCCATTAAGGGAAGATACAAAATCTAACAGGGGCTTTTGTCTCTTAGGTTAATAATCAAAGCACACATTTTTTTTAAATTATTAACAAAAATTGGGGCATTTTACAACAGAGCAATCCTCTTATAACAGAATTTTTTTTTAAAAATCCTATGGCAGCCTACAAACGGTCTCATAGTTTGAGAGATAAAATTATTAGATCAGATGTAGGCCCCAGTAGGATACAAAGGCAGACTGTAATAGGTGCCTTGTTTGGGATGCATTAATTGTAACATCTTAATAAGGGGTCCTTATTTTTTCCATCCTCGTACTGGGAAGAAATTTACTATTAATGGGTTTTTCACCTGTAACACTGAATATGTCATTTATATCCTTAGATGTCTGTGTTCAAAACATTATGTTGGAGAGACGACAAGAAGGGTCAGAGACCGCATTGTCGAACATAAATCTAACCTTAGGAACGGAGTTGAGCAATCACCAGTAACCTGTCATTTTAAGGAAGCTAGGCACTCAGTGAGTCAATTAAGATTTCAAATTATTGAACACATACCTATAGACAGACGAGGGGGGGGGGGTAGAGACAAAAGGCTTAAACAGAGAGAGGCCTTTTGGATCTATCATTTAGAAAGTAGGATACCTATGGAAATGAACAAGGAATGGGATTTATCCCTATGTTTGTGAAACTATATATATTTTTCATATTAGATTATGAATAAAGCAGGGGATGTAACCTCTATCTTTGGAATGTTGTTTATAAATTCAGTCTAGGTTTTATAATGCAAAATGTAAGATATGCTTAATTGAGGTAATTTTACCTATGTGTTTATATTATGCACTGTCTCTTCAAATGTATATTTTTCTGTTGTAGAGGGGGAGTTGCTCTGTGATGTCAGAGAGGGAGGTGCTTAGAGTGCTATTTAAGTCTGCCACATCTGTAACCATTTATGCATGATTAAGGACTTGTATGTCCGAAACGTTGCTTAGTTGCACTTTCAATAAATTTGGAGATTATTTCAAGAGGTGCTGCTGCCTCTTGAGGGGGGGGGGGGGTTGTGTGTGAGGAAGAAGGGGACTAAGAGAGTGAGGAGGGGGCTGTGTGTGAGGAAGTGGGGGTATGAGAGAGTGAGAAGGGGCATGTGTGTGAGGGAGAGGGGGCTGAGAGAGTGAGGTGGGGGCTGTGTGTGAGGGAGAGGGGGCTGAGAGAGTGAGGAGGGGACTGTATGTGAGGGAGAAAATGTCCCGGGGAAGCAGGCAAATGGACTAGTGAGTGATATTTACTTTCACCAATCACAAACATCTACTTTACCTGATATTCCGCCCCATCAGCAAATCAAAGCTAGGCAGGGGGCAGAGCTACAGCACCCAGTGTTTCTTGCTAAGATCGTGGCAATCGTCTAATAGAAGCCGGTAACTTTGATTAAACTACCCACTTTTGCTTTACCCTACGTTACAACAAAGCCACTTTACTTCCCCCGCCTAGGCCGGTTTACCACTTGTTCAGGAATGACCCGAATAGTCCGGGTTTCCAAGTGTGTGTCCGTGTTTTAAGCTCTGTCAGGACCGGACATGCAGATCGCCGGGTTTGGTGAGTATTCCGCAGCTGTAGCGTGATGATGGCAGTGCCAGCGCTAGCACTGTGTGACTGCTGTTGATCCTCTGAGCCTGTAAAACGTTGATGGCAGCATTAGCGCTACACTAGGTTAGCACCAGATCTGTTATTGTACTCATTCCTCTGAGTCAGCCTAAGAATCACTCAGTCAGTGAGAAGCAGTCCAGTCGTCGTGTAGTGAAGGTGAATTTGAGTGGCAATCTCTGGAGCTTATTTACTAGTCCAGTGTAATTTTTTTTTGCCTAGCTCACACTGTACCTAATTTTAAATGTACAGTATAGGATAACTATCCATAGTCTGGTAATAATTTATCAATAATAGCCTGCACATTTTGGATGAAAGCACCAACTTAAAACTTGTATAGTTTTCAGCTCTGGGTGTTGAGATTCTGAATACTAGGGGGGTGCTCGATGGAGGGGGGGAGGTCTGTGTTGCTAGGAAACCAGGTATACAAATCCACACTCTTTGCAGAAATCTTTGCAGAACCCTGCAACCAGTAGAGGATACTAGATCAGTTGGGATGAGGGATGGTAACTTGCCCCTCTGAGCACTGAAGGGACCCTGTAAGACTGTGCATATCTGAGTGTGCAAATGAGGTATAGTTTTATGTATGTGTGAGATTATCTGTGTGCAGCACACAGAACAGGTCTATATGCATAGTGTATACTACTGTATATGTATAGTGTATACTATATGCATAGTGTATACTACTGTATATGTATAGTGTATACTATATGCATAGTGTATACTACTGTATATGTATAGTGTATACTATATGCATAGTGTATACTACTGTATATGCATAGTGTATACTATATGCATAGTGTATACTACTGTATATGTATAGTGTATACTATATGCATAGTGTATACTACTGTATATGTATAGTGTATACTATATGCATAGTGTATACTACTGTATATGTATAGTGTATACTATATGCATAGTGTATACTACTGTATATGTATAGTGTATACTATATGCATAGTGTATACTACTGTATATGTATAGTGTATACTATATGCATAGTGTTCGGATTTGGCCTGACCTGAAGGTGGCAACCCTACCCCTGCCTGAGGCCATATGGTTATATAGTATTTATGTTCTTGCAGTGGATTTTGCAGCCACGCTTGGTGCTTGTATGTTTATTATTGTGTTTTTGTTTTTTTGTGGGCTGATTCTATATTTAATCTTTATTTATGTACAAAGCAGGCATCGTTTCTACCTATAGCTGGCACCTCTGTACTGATTCACATCTCTCCCCCTCGCATCTCTCTCCCTCTCCCCTTTTCTATGTGAGAAATAATGTGTATATCAGAACATCACTCAATAAACACATACCAAATACACTGCATATATAATTTGAAGACAATATGCTTATACAATAGTTTTTTACCATTTGCCAATAATAAAACAAAAATGTCCCCGGATTTAATTTTAAAAATCTGGTCACCTTAGCATGAGGGAGAGGGGGGCTGAGAGTGAGGAGGTGGCTCTGTGTGAGGGCAAAGGTAGCTGAAAGAGTGAGGAGGGGGCTGTGTGTGACGGAGAGGGGGACGGGGAAGAGAGAGTGAAGTGGGGCTGAGAGAGTGAGTATGGGGTTGTTTGTGTGTGAGGGAGAGGGGGCTGAGAGAGTGAGGGGTCACTGTGTGTGAGGGAGAGGGGGCTGAGAGTGAGGTGGGGGCTGTGTGTGAGGGAGAGGGGGCTGAGAGAGTGAAGAGGGGAATGTGTGTGAGGGAGAGAGGGGCTGAGAGAGGGAAGAGGGGGCTGTGTGTGAGGGAGAGGGGGCTGAGGGAGTGAGGAGGGGAGGACTGTGTGTGAGGGAGAGGGGGCTGAGAGAGTGAGGTGGGGGCTGTGTGTGAGGGAGAGGGGGCTGAGAGAGTGAAGAGGGGGATGTGTGTGAGGGAGAGAGGGGCTGAGAGAGGGAAGAGGGGGCTGTGTATGAGGAAGAAGGGGACTGAGAGTGAGGAGGGGCTGTGTGTGAGGGAGAGTGGGGCTGAGAGTGAGGAGGGGGCTGTGTGTGAGGAATAAGGGGACTGAGAGTGAGGAGGGGCTGTGTGTGAGGGAGAGAGGGGCTGAGAGAGTGAAGAGGGGGCTGTGCGTGAGGAAGAAGGGGACTGAGAGTGAGGAGGGGCTGTGTGTGAGGGAGAGTGGGGCGGGAAAGAGATAGTGAGGAGGGGCTGTGTGTGAGGGAGAGCAGGGTGGAGAGAGTGAGGAAGGGGCTGTGTGTGAGGGAGAGGGGGCTGAGAGTGAGGTGGGGTCCGTGTGTGAGGGAGAGGGGACTGAGAGAGTGAGGAGGGGGCTGTGTCTGAGAGAAGGGGGCTGAGAGAGTTAGGAGGGGGCTGTGTGTGAGGGAGAGTGGGGCTGTGACAGTGAGGAGGGGCTGCTTGTGTGTGAGGGAAAGGGGACTGAGAGAGTTAGGATGGGGCTGTGTGTAAGGGAGAGGGGGCTATGTGTGAGGGAGAAGGGGACTGAGAGGATGAGGAGGGGGCTGTGTGTGAAGGAGAGGGGGGCTGAGAGGGTGAGGGAGAAGGGGATGTCTGTAAGGCAGAGGGGTTGAGAGAGTTAGGATCTGACTGTGGGAGGGAGAAAGGGCTGAGAGAGTGAGGAGGGGGCTGTGTGTGAGGAAGAAGGGGACTGAGAGAGTGAGGAGGGGGCTGTTTGTGAGGGAGAGTGGGGTGGGGAAGAGAGAAAGAGGAGGGGCTGTGTGTGGGGGAGAGTGGGGTGGGGAAGAGAGAGTGAGGAGGGGCTGTGTGTGAGGGAGAGTGGGGCTGAGAGAGTGAGGAGGGGGCTGTGTGTGAGGGAGAGGGGGCTGAGAGAGTGAGGAGGGGACTGTGTGTGAGAGTGGGCTGAGAGTGATGTGGGGGCTGAGAGAGTGAAGAGGGGGCTATGTGTGAGGGAGAGTTGGGTGGGGAAGAGAGAGTGAGGAGGGGCTGTGTGTGAGGGAGCGTGGGGCTGAGAGAGTGAGGAGGGTGCTCTGTGTGAGGGAGAGGGGGCTGAGAGAGTGAGGAGGGGACTGTGTGTCAGGGAGAGGGGGCTGGGAGTGATGTGGGGGCTGTGTGTGAGGAAGAGTGGTTCTGAGAGAGTGAGGAGGGGGCTGTTTGTGTATGAGGGAAAGGGGGCTGAGAGATTTAGGATGGGGCTGTGTGTGGGGAAGAGGGGGGCTGAGAAAGAGGAGGGGACTGTTTGTGCGGGAGAGGGGGGCTGTGTATGAGTGAGAGGGGACTAAGTGATTAGGGGAATGTGTGTGAGGGAGAGGGGGTTGAGAGAGTGAGGAGGGGGCTTTGTGAGGGAGAGGGGGGCTGTGTGTGAGGGAGAGGGGACTGAGTGATTAGGGGACTGTGTGTGTGAGGGAGAGGGGGCTGAGAGAGTGAGGAGGAGGCTGTGTCCTTGGAAGAGGGGGCTGAGAGTGAGGATGAGGCTGTGTGTTTGGTAGAGGGGGATGAGAGAGTGAGGAGGAGGCTGTGTGTTTGGTAGAGGGGGCTGAGAGAGTGAGGAGGAGTCTGTGTGTTTCGTAGAGGGGGCTGAGAGAGTGAGGAGGAGGCTGTGTGTTTGGTAGAGGGGGCTGAGAGAGTGAGGAGGAGGCTGTGTGTTTGGTAGAGGGGGCTGAGAGTGAGGAGGGACTGTGTGTTTGGTAGAGGGGGCTGAGAGAGTGAGGAGGGGGCTTTGTGTGAGGGAGAGGGGGTTATGTGTGAGGGAGAAGGGGACTGTGAGGATGAGGAGGGGGCTGTGTGTGAGGGACAGGGGAATGTGTGTAAGGCAGAGGGGGCTTAGAGAGTTAGGATGGGACTGTGAGAGGGAGAAAGGACTGAGAGGGTGAGGAGGGGGCTGTGTGTGAGGGTGAGAAGGGGATTGTGTAAGGTAGCTAACAGGAGCTGCCTGGTTGTGATGGGGGTTTAGAAGGTTAGAATAGGTCTTTGTGTGCAAGAGAGGGGCTGAGAGGTTAAGGAGTGGGATGTCTGTGAGGGAGATGGGGCTGAGAGAGTGAGGAGAGGGCTGTGTATGAGGAATTGGGGAGCTGAGAGAGTGAGAAGGGGAATGAGAGAGTGAGGAGGGGGCAGTGTGTGAGGGAGAGAGGGGCTGAGTGAGTGAGGAAGGGGCTGTGTGTGAGGGCAGGGTTTTGCATGAGGGAGAGGGGGGCTGAGAGTGAGGACGGGGCTGTGTGTGAGGGAGAAGGTAGCTGAGAGAGTGAGGAGGGGGCTGTGTGTGAGGGAGAGTGGGGCTGGGAAGAGAAAGTGAAGAGGGGCTGTGTCTGAGGGAGAGTGGGGCTGAGAGAGTGAGTGGGGGGTTGTTTGTGTGTGAGGGAGAGGGGGCTGAGAGAGTAAGGAGGGGTTGTGTGTGTGTGATGGAGAAGAGGCTGAGAGAGTGAGGAGGGGACTGTGTGTGAGGAAGAGGGGGCTAAAAGTGAGGAGGGGGCTGTGTGTGAGGGAGAGAGGGGCTGAGAGAGTGAAGAGGGGGCTGTGTGTGAGGGAGGGGGGCTGAGAGGGAGGATGGGGCTGTGTGTGAGGGAGAAGGTGGCTGAGAGAGTGAGTGGGGGGTTGTTTGTGTGTGAGGGAGAGGGGGCTGAGAGAGTAAGGAGGGGTTGTGTGTGTGTGATGGAGAAGAGGCTGAGAGAGTGAGGAGGGGACTGTGTGTGAGGAAGAGGGGGCTGAGAGTGAGGAGGGGGCTGTGTGTGAGGGAGAGAGGGGCTGAGAGAGTGAAGAGGGGGCTGTGTGTGAGGAAGAAGGGGACTGAGAGAGTGAGAAGGGGCTCTGTGTGAGGGAGGGGGGCTGAGAGGGAGGATGGGGCTGTGTGTGAGGGAGAAGGTGGCTGAGAAAGTGAGGAGGGGGCTGTGTGTGAGGGACAGTGGGGCGGGGAAGAGAGAGTGAGGAGGGGCTGTGTGTGAGGGAGAGCATGGTTGAGAGAGTGAGGAGGGGACTGTGTGTGAGGGAGAGGGGGCTGAGAGTGAGGTGGGGGCTGTGTGTGAGGGAGAGGGGGCTGAGATAGTGAGGAGCGGGCTGTGTCTGAGAGAAGGGGGCTGAGAGAGTTAGGAGGGGGCTGTTTGTGTGTGAGGGAAAGGGGGCTGAGAGAGTTAGGATGGGGCTGTGTGTGAGGGAGAAGGGGACTGAGAGGATGAAGAGGGGGCTGTGTGTAAAGGAAAGGGGGGCTGAGAGGTTGATGAGGGACTGTGTGTGAGGGAGAGGGGGATGTCTGTAAGGCGGAGGGGTTGAGAGAGTTAGGATGGGACTGTGGGAGAGAGAAAGGGCTGAGAGGGTGAGTAGGGGGCTGTGTGTGAGGATGAGAAGGGGATTGGGTAAGGTAGCTAACAGGAGCTGCCTGGTTGTGATGAGGGTTTAGAAGGTTAGAAGAGGTCTGTGTGTGCAAGAGAGGAGCTGAGAGGGTAAGGAGTGGGATGTCTGTGAGGGAGAGGGGGCTGAGAGAGTGAGGAGAGGGCTGTGTGTGAGGAATTGGGGAGCTGAGAGAGTGAGAAGGGGGCAGTGTGTGAGGGAGAGAGGGGTTGAGAGAGTGAGGAAGGGGCTGTGTGTGTGTGATGGAGAAGAGGCTGAGAGAGTGAGGAGGGGACTGTGTGTGAGGGAGAGGGGGCTGAGAGTGAGGAGGGCGCTGTGTGTGAGGGAGAGAGGGGCTGAGAGAGTGAAGAGGGGGCTGTGTGTGAGGAAGAAGGGGACTGAGAGAGTGAGAAGGGGCTCTGTGTGAGGGAGGGGGCTGAGAGGGAGGATGGGGCTGTGTGTGAGGGAGAAGGGGGCTGAGAGAGTGAGGAGGGGGCTGTGTGTGAGGGAGAGTGGGGCGGGGAAGAGAGAGTGAGGAGGGGCTGTGTGTGAGGGAGAGCATGGTTGAGAGAGTGAGGAGGGGACTGTGTGTGAGGGAGAGGGGGCTGAGAGTGAGGTGGGGGCTGTGTGTGAGGGAGAGGGGGCTGAGAGAGTAAGGAGGGGTTGTGTGTGTGTGATGGAGAAGAGGCTGAGAGAGTGAGGAGGGGACTGTGTGCGAGGGAGAGGGGGCTGAGAGTGAGGAGGGGGCTGTGTGTGAGGGAGAGAGGGGCTGAGAGAGTGAAGAGGGGGCTGTGTGTGAGGAAGAAGGGGACTGAGAGAGTGAGAAGGGGCTCTGTGTGAGGGAGGGGGGGCTGAGAGGGAGGATGGGGCTGTGTGTGAGGGAGAAGGTGGCTGAGAGAGTGAGGAGGGGGCTGTGTGTGAGGGAGAGTGGGGCGGGGAAGAGAGAGTGAGGAGGGGCTGTGTGTGAGGGAGAGCATGGTTGAGAGAGTGAGGAGGGGACTGTGTGTGAGGGAGAGGGGGCTGAGAGTGAGGTGGGGGCTGTGTGTGAGGGAGAGGGGGCTGAGAGAGTGAGGAGGGGGCTGTGTCTAAGAGAAGGGGGCTGAGAGAATTAAGAGGGGGCTGCTTGTGTGTGAGGGAAAGGGGGCTGAGAGAGTTAGGATGGGGCTGTGTGTGAGGGAGAGGGGGCTATGTGTGAGGGAGAAGGGGACTGAGAGGATGAGGAGGGGGCTGTGTGTAAAGGAAAGGGGGGCTGAGAGGGTGATGAGGGGCTGTGTGTGAGGGAGAGGGGGATGTCTGTAAGGCAGAGGGGTTGAGAGAGTTAGGATTGGACTGTGGGAGAGAGAAAGGGCTGAGAGGGTGAGTAGGGGGCTGTGTGTGAGGATGAGAAGGGGATTGGGTAAGGTAGCTAACAGGAGCTGCCTGGTTGTGATGGGGGTTCAGAAGGTTAGAAGAGGTCTTTGTGAGCAAGAGAGGAGCTGAGAGGTTAAGGAGTGGGATGTGTGTGAGGGAGAGGGGGCTGTGTGTGAGGGAGAGAGGGGCTGAGAGAGTGAAAAGGGGGGCTGTGTGTGAGGAAGAAGGAGACTGAGAGAGTGAGGAGAGGGCTGTGTGTGAGAAAGAAGGGGACTGAGAGAGTGAGGAGGGGGCTGTGTTTGAGGGTGGGGTTTTGCATGAGGGTGAGGGGGGCTGAGAGTGAGGAGGGGGCTGTGTGTGAGGGAGAGTGAGGCGGGGAAGAGAGAGTGAGGAGGGGCTGTGTGTGAGGGAGAGTGGGGCGGGGAAGAGAGAGTGAGGAGGGGCTGTGTGTGAGGGAGAGTGGGGCTGAGAGAGTGAGGAGGGGGCTGTGTGTGAGGGAGAGGGGGCTGAGAGTGATGTGGGGGTTGTGTGTGAGGGAGAGAGGGCTGAAAGAGTGAGGAGGGAGCTGTGTCTGAGAGAAGGGGGCTGTGATAGTTAGGAAATGGCTGTGTGTGAGGGAGAGTGGTTCTGAGAGAGTGAGGAGGGGGCTGTTTGTATGTGAGGGAAAGGGGGCTGAGAGATTTAGGATGGGGCTGTGTGTGAGGGAGAGGGGGCTATGTGTGAGGGAGAAGGGGACTGAGGGTGAGTAGGGGGCTGTGTAGGGTTGCCACCTGTCCCTTAAAATACAGAACACTTATAAGTTACACATGCTGCAGGGTGTGCAGGGAGGAATATAAATAGTGCTGTCCAGAAACACAATACATGTTCCTCCCTGCACACCCTGCAGCATGTGTAACTTATAAGTGTCCAGGAAAACATGGCTTAGGTGGCAACCCTAGGGCTGTGTGTGAGGGTGAGAAGGGGGCTGAGAGAGTGAGGAGGGGGCTGTGTATGAGGGATAGGGGGCTGTGAGTGTGAGAATGGGATTGTATAAGGTAGCTAACAGGAGCTGTCTGGTTGTGATGGGGGTTCAGAAGGTTAGAAGAGGTGTTTGTGAGGAAGAGAGGAACTGAGTGGTTAAGCAGTGGGTTGTGTGTGACCTAGATAGTAGTACTTATTAGATAAATGCTCATTTATTATAAATTCTTGCATTATGCAGAGTGACCTAAGAACACAATTCTGGACATATTGTGAAAAGTGTATTTTTTTTTATCAAGCTGTGAATAAAAAAAGGAATAAAGAAAAAAAATGTTTTATACAGTTTGCTTGCGCAAAGTATGATGCATCAGAAGAATGGTGCATAATTTTAAGGTAAATTCACTTTTTCCTCTATCTTAAATAATTGCATGTTAGCAGGAACACTCCAAATAAATAATTATCATTTTTTCCCCCAATGTCTTGTTCCTGTATATATAATGCATTTTGGTTTCTTATATATAATACAACTTTAATATTTAAAAAAATATATATCTGTCTCCTAGATTTATGGCCTGGTGCTCCTACATTTTAACTGTCAGGTAGTCTTCAAACTGGTCAGGTAGTTTTCAAACCATTATCTTAACCTATCTATTTTATTGTCCAAGAGTAGCCCCTTATGCTAATTGTTTCCATTAAAATGTAATATCAAACTGAAGTTTGTCAGGTAACCTAAGTATTAAAAAGCTTAGAAATGTATTTAATATGCTTGTAATTGTATAAGCTTTATTTGTATATTTACATCTTTTTGCTATAATAATTATCTTGGCCTCTCTAACATAGTATGTATGACTTTCTATTTGGGTTGCAACTTGAGGTTTGTTTCACTGTAATGTCCTTGTTATCATAAAAAAATACATAAAAATAAGGCCCAGTTCAACGTAACTGTCCCTAATTGTCAGCATAATTCTTCATTATATACAGAAATATTTAGTTTCCAATAGTACAAATAGTATAGTGCAATATATACAATGTTATAGTGCTCCACATTTGTGGATTGGTATTTAAAAAAAAAATGTGCATTACCTTAAAGGGACATTGTAAACTAGATTTTTCTTTGCATACACGTTTTGTACATGATCCATTTATATAGCCCATCTAGGAGTGTTTTTGTAAAAATGTATAATTTTCCTTATTTTTAAATAACATTGTGCTAATTTTCAGACTCCTAACCAAGCCCCAATATTTTAGATGTATACTGATGTCTACAGAATCCTGGTTGTGTAATGGGTTTTCTTTATATGCAGAGGAGGTGGGGGGAGTGTCTACCTGTTCCTTCTTTCTCAGCCCCTTCTAGTGGGTGTCCCAGCCTAACCTCATCAACAGTGCTAAACTTAGAACTTCTAAGTATGTTTTTAAAAGATTTTACACTGGATTTTTATATCGGTATCTGTGCATATTCTTCATTATAGTAGTGTCTATTACACGCAGTTGAAGGAAAATCTCAAGTTTTCTCATTTTAAAAACTGTGGGGGTGGAGTTGGGGGCAGAGAGAAAGGGGCCCCATTTTGTCATCCTGTCTTGGGCTCCACAATGGCTAGGGCCGTCCCTGGGGTGTACCTATTATCAGTACAGTATGCATTGTTTTTGTATTGGCCAATATACAAAAGAGCAATTCAACACTTTAAAAGCATGTATAGAGTGTATATACAATTAACTAATAATTAGTTAATTGTATATATAAATATATATTTGTTAATGGAAAATTAAATGCAATAAATGTAGGAGCACTGTTCTTAATTGTTAAGTCTGTTCACAAACTTTGTATTGATTGTACTGTGAAGCCTTTACGTCTTAAATAAAAAAATAAAAGAAAGACAATAGTGAAGAAATTGGACTTAAGCACAAAGTATTGCACACTCACAAGCTTGCCCTATACCTATATATATTCATTTGTTTTTGTTTAATGCGCTTGTTGTGGGGTTTGCTAGGTATTCTGACAGTCAAATTCCAAAACAGATAGACCAAGCGGAGTTGCTGAGAACACAGATACAAATATCAGTTTGGTTTTGCTCCTTTGTTTAAGGTTTCATATTGTGCTTTTTCCACTTCACCCAGACCCTGAAGGAAAAAAAATGAGAAGAAAGTCAAGTATGGGATAAAGACAGCTTTCAAAGTGTATTTCCAATATAATCCAAGTAGGGATAATCTCATTTTAACAAATACAGATTTAAATCACAGTCTCCTTACTTTTCTTTTCTAAAATGACTAACAGCTAGATTCAAAAAGTCCAAAGGGGTGGACCCATATTGTCAGGGCCGTCTTTAATACTGACTGGGCAAACATTTCCTTGGGCCCTCCCCCCCCCCCGCCCATGCAATTTCACTCTCCACCCCAAAAAACAACTAAATCAATTTTTTTAATTTTTTTTTTTAAATGATTAGCCCAGCAGTGGATCATCCACTATTGGGCTAATCATTTTCAAAAAAATATGAAATAAATTGCAATATGTGAAACTGAACCTAAGCAGTACTAATAAGTAAATAAATATATAAATTCCTCCACTGTGGATTAATTTAAAATATTTACTAATTAATTAAATGTTGGTTTTTAATTTATTTATATATTTTTTTTTAAGTACATAAATATTTAATGCAATGCACGGCATTGCATAGTAAAAATCAGTGTCGGACCTAATGTCTACAGGGCCCTGGTACAAGAATGTTGGGTCCCGCTAAAAGCATCTCACCAGTTTTGGGATATTCACTAGATATTTATTGTTTAGACAGCCACTGTACAGCAAAATTATCACTTTTATGAATACCAAGGGAATGCCTAACATACCAAACTCCCCTAACCCATATACACATATACACACACACACACTCTCCAAAGCATACACATATACATATACACACACACTCTCCAAAGCATACACATATACATATACACACACACACTCCAGAGCATACACATATACATATACACACACTCTCCAGAGCATACACATATACACACACACTCTCCAGAGCATACACATATACATATACACACACACTCTCCAAAGCATACACATATACATATACACACACACACTCCAGAGCATACACATATACATATACACACACACTCTCCAGAGCATACACATATACATATACACACACACTCTCCAGAGCATACACATATACACACACACTCTCCAGAGCATACACATATACATATACACACACACACTCTCCAGAGCATACACATATACATATACACACACACACTCTCCAGAGCATACACATATACACACACACTCTCCAGAGCATACACATATACATATACACACACACTCTCCAGAGCATACACATATACATATACACACACACTCTCCAAAGCATACACATATACATATACACACACACACTCCAGAGCATACACATATACATATACACACACACTCTCCAGAGCATACACATATACATATACACACACTCTCCAGAGCATACACATATACATATACACACACACTCTCCAGAGCATACACATATACACACACACTCTCCAGAGCATACACATATACATATACACACACACTCTCCAGAGCATACACATATACACACACACTCTCCAGAGCATACACATATACATATACACACACACTCTCCAGGGCATACACATATACATGTACAAACAATCACACACTACAGAGCACACACAAATTTATGTACACACTCCAATATATAATCCAATATTAAAAATACAATGTATGTGTGCTTCAAGATGGAAGAGAGCAGTGTCTGCAGCTGCACAGATGTTCAAATCCTCATGTGCCTGCCGCTCCAGCTTTCTGCTGCATGCGCCTACAGTCAGCCCTACCCTGAACAATCCCCACCACCAGAGCAGTTACCTGGTAACAGTGGTAACCCCAGCAGAACCTTTTCTTATACAGTATGATTGGTTGGATGCCGAGTTAGGGCTTAGCATTCAGTGCTGCACAGTGCACACCTAAAACAGCACATGGCACTAGCTTGGCATGTCACATGACACCGGCATGCTCTGGCACAGTTTCCCACAAATAAATATAAGCAGAGAACTTTTGACTGTGACAGTATTAGGACTGACATCAGCAGTCTGGCATGAACCAAAAAAAAAATAAATTATTTTTTTTTAGGACTCTTGGGCCCCATAACAAAGACTGGGCCCTGGGCAGCTGCCCCTTTTGCCCTGTGTTAAAGACGGTCCTGCATATTGTACTGCAAAAAGGTCCATAGGGATGAAGCTATCTGCATATATAGGTTGCTATTTAAAGAGAAATGCAGACAGAATTCAGGGATTTTTGGACCTTTTTATTGTTGTACAAAAGGGTCCACTCCACTGGTGTAATGGTGAAGCGCTCCTGGTGGCTGACAGGAGGGAAATTCTGCTCTATCCAAGTGCTGACAAGAAGTGACTGATATAATTTGCCTTTATACACAAAAACCTATATTAAAAATGTTACCACAGCAGTATTAGCTGATAAAAGTTTAGTAAAAAAGAGGTAGCAGCAGGAAATCCAGGCATAGTTGAAGTGTGAAAGAGAGAGCCCAGTTTATTTGAATGGTAGTTTTTAGACATGTGCATTTGTTGTATTCTGTGAACAATGAATACTGAAAATGACTGCTACTGCAGCATATGGCTCTTTTCAGAGCCATATTTATCTTGTAAAAGTGTAAAACACAAAGATCCGTGCAAATCCAGATGTTTGTGTGTTGAACGTTCACAAAAGAGCCGAATACCGTGGGAAGTGGTCTTTTTCAGCATTCGTTGTTCCCAAAATACAACAAATGCACATCAAGTAGTTTTTTGCAGTGGCTTTGAATATAGTTAACTATTACCAGCTGCTTGGCTAAGTACATTGTGCCTTTAACATATCCTGTTTTTGTACTATGACGGATAATACAAAATGAAGCATGCTAAATAATTTTGATTAATAAAGCTATGAGCTATACTCACCGTATAGACCCTGTCATCATCGCTTTTCTACAAAACAAAGAAAAAGAAAAGAAAAATATATAAATATAAAAGTTAAAAGTATTAGATCAAAATCTGAAATATTACAAATTGTTATTACTTCAAACAAAATGTTTTTGTGTGATTCAGTTTCATCTGATAATCTCAAAATGTAGATTTAGGTGTTAGGAATAATTGTTATCGTATAGGGCTAGATTATGAGTGGAGCGGTATTTAACATTCCCGCTTGAGCGATAACTTGGCTAGAAATAAGCTTTTTGCATTTGTTGGGTAGAGCTCGTATTATGAGTTGAAAGTAAACCGTTTTCACTTGTGTGCACTAATCCAACGTGCACAAAAAGCTGAAGATATAATATCGTGGCCGCGGTAAAGTATTCCCCCCATAGAAGCCAATGGAGCAAAAAGAGTGAAAAAAATACCCAACTTGCGTGCAAAACCGATCCCATATTTTCAAGTGTGCTAACCCAAAAATTTCACATTCCAATGGGTTTCACATAGAAAAATATGTTCTATTTATTCATAAATACATATTTCTACATATATCTGATGTTATTTTGGTAAAATAAATATCTATACCTATATATGTATGTATGTGTGTATGTATGTATATATATATATATATATATATATATATATATATATATATATATATATATATATATGTATATATATATAGAGATATAAAATATTAGAAAGAAAGAGCGCTACTATATTTTAGAGAGCTAAAGCGGATTACAGGCCGCACCATATCACACCCACACTTAATTAATAAAGGGGATATTCTGAACAGGTATGCCGAACATATATATGTTTTTATTAAAAACAAAGCCAAAAACAAATACTGTGAAAGTGGCCAATAACACAATTCAAGTGTAGTGCACTACCAACAGGTAATATTACTAGCATGCTATTTTGAGCCGGCTCATAAAAGTTCATCTCTGCTACCGGGCACTTGAGTGTTAATACACACTCCGTTTTTGTGTGAACAAAATGCCGTTCTTGATTCTCCTTAATTATTTATTCACTGATCCGGTACCGGATTTAAAAGATATATGCGAGAGTCAATGTGTGGCAAAATAAACAACCAGTCGCTCCAATCACATATGCTGCATTCCAGCAATCCTCAGGGTACAAGGCTTACTGCTGCACGGCTTACCTTCACTTCATTCACACACTCAATGGGTATTTACCAGACAGAAACTCTTCCGCGGTGTGTCTCACTGTGATGTATACGGCCGATGCAGCTCTTCACTTGCCCAGATTGACTGGTTGTTTATTTTGCCACACATTGACTCTCGCATATATCTTTTAAATCCGGTACCGGATCAGTGAATAAATAATTAAGGAGAATCAAGGACGGCATTTTGTTCACAAAAAACCAGAGCGTGTATTAACACTCAAGTGCCCGGTAGCAGAGATGAACTTTTATGAGCCGGCTCAAAAATCCATAGCATGCTAGTAATATTACCTGTTGGTAGTGCACTACACTTGAATTGTGTTAATGGCCACTTTCACAGTATTTGTTTTTAATAAAAATATATATATGTTCAGCATACCTGTTCAGAATATCCCCTTTATTAATTAAGTGTGGGTGTGATATGGTGCGGCCTGTAATCCGCTTTAGCTCTCTAAAATATAGTAGAGCTCTTTCTTTCTAATATTTTATATATATTTTTTTGATTGCTAGCACATAACACGGTACCCATTAGCATTCTGAGTGCCCCCTGCCCTAGTATCATAATACTGCCCTGTCCCTCCCACTTTCTGAAGCTCTATTTTATTTTATAATAGAGAAAAAAGAAAGTGCAATGTAATTTGTAAAAGATACACAGAAATATACAAAGTATGATTCTAATTTGTTAAAGTAACACATAAACTTTCAAAACATAATCAAAATTTGTAAAATCATGGCTGGATATAAATCTAACAGTCTTTTCTCCAACATAGGTGTGTCCGGTCCACGGCGTCATCCTTACTTGTGGGATATTCTCTTCCCCAACAGGAAATGGCAAAGAGCCCAGCAAAGCTGGTCACATGATCCCTCCTAGGCTCCGCCTACCCCAGTCATTCTCTTTGCCGTTGTACAGGCAACATCTCCACGGAGATGGCTTAGAGTTTTTTAGTGTTTAACTGTAGTTTTTATTATTCAATCAAGAGTTTGTTATTTTAAAATAGTGCTGGTATGTACTATTTACTCAGAAACAGAAAAGAGATGAAGATTTCTGTTTGTATGAGGAAAATGATTTTAGCACCGTAACTAAAATCCATGGCTGTTCCACACAGGACTGTTGAGAGCAATTAACTTCAGTTGGGGGAACAGTGTGCAGTCTCTTACTGCTTGAGGTATGACACATTCTAACAAGACGATGTAATGCTGGAAGCTGTCATTTTCCCTATGGGATCCGGTAAGCCATGTTTATTAAGATAGTAAATAAGGGCTTCACAAGGGCTTATTAAGACTGTAGACTTTTTCTGGGCTAAATCGATTCATTATTAACACATATTTAGCCTTGAGGAATCATTTATTCTGGGTATTTTGATATGATTATATCGGCAGGCACTGTTTTAGACACCTTATTCTTTAGGGGCTTTCCCTAATCATAGTCAGAGCCTCATTTTCGCGCCGGTATGGCGCACTTGTTTTTGAGGACAGCATGGCATGCAGCTGCATGTGTGTGGAGCTCTGATACATAGAAAAGTCTTTCTGAAGGCATCATTTGGTATCGTATTCCCCTTTGGGCTTGGTTGGGTCTCAGCAAAGCAGATTCCAGGGACTGTAAAGGGGTTAAATATAAAAACGGCTCCGGTTCCGTTATTTTAAGGGTTAAAGCTTCCAAATTTGGTGTGCAATACTTTTAAGGCTTTAAGACACTGTGGTGAAATTTTGGTGAATTTTGAACAATTCCTTCATACTTTTTCGCAATTGCAGTAATAAAGTGTGTTTAGTTTAAAATTTAAAGTGACAGTAACGGTTTTATTTTAAAACGTTTTTTGTGCTTTGTTATCAAGTTTATGCCTGTTTAACATGTCTGAACTACCAGATAGATTGTGTTCTGACTGTGGGGAAACCAAGGTTCCTTCTCATTTAACTATATGTATTTTATGTCATAAAAAAATTTAGTAAAAATGATGCCCAAGATGATTCCTCAAGTGAGGGGAGTAAGCATGGTACTGCATCATCCCCTCCTTCGTCTACACCAGTCTTGCCCATACAGGAGGCCCCTAGTACATCTAGTGCGCCAATACTCCTTACTATGCAACATTTAACGGCTGTAATGGATAATTCTATCAAAAACATTTTAGCCAATATGCCCACTTATCAGCGAAAGCGCGACTGCTCTGTTTTAGTAAATTCTGTAGAGCATGAGAACGCTGATGATATGGTTTCTGAAGGGCCCCTACACCAGTCTGAGGGGGCCAGGGAGGTTTTGTCTGAGGGAGAAATTTCAGATTCAGGAAACATTTCTCAACAAGCTGAACCTGATGTGATTACTTTTAAATTTAAGTTGGAACATCTCCGCGCTCTGCTTAAGGAGGTGTTATCCAATTTGGATGATTGTGATTATCTGGTCATTCCAGAACCACTATGTAAAATGGAAAAGTTCTTAGAGGCCCCGGGGCCCCCCGAAGCTTTTCCTATATCCAAGCGGGTGGCGTACATTGTTAGTAAAGAATGGGACAGGCCCGGTATACCTTTAGTACCTCCCCCCATATTTAAAAAATTGTTTTTCCTATAGTCGACCCCAGAAAGGACTGATGGCAGACAGTCCCCAAGGTCGAGGGGGCGGTTTCTACTCTACACAAGCGCGCCACTATACCCATAGAAGATAGTTGTGCTTTCCAAGATCCTATGGATAAAAAATGAGAAGGTCTGCTAAAAAAGATGTTTGTTCAGCAAGGTTCCCTTCTACAACCAATTGCATGCATTGTCCCTGTCACTGCAGCCGCGTGTTTCTAGTTTGATGAGCTAGGAAAGGCGATTATTAGTAATTCTTCTTCTTATGAGGAGATTATGGACAAAATTCGTGCTCTTAAATTGGCTAATTCTTTCACCCTAGACGCCACCTTGCAATTGGCTAGGTTAGCGGCGAAAAAATTCTGGGTTTGCTATTGTGGCGCAGAGCGCTTTGGTTAAAATCTTGGGCAGCGGATGCGTCTTCCAAGAACAAATTGCTTGACATTCCTTTCAAGGGGAAAACACTCTTTGGCCTTGACTTGAAAGAGATTATCTCTGATATCACTGGGGGCAAGGGCCACGCCCTTCCTCAGGATAGGTCTTTTCAAGACCAAAAATAAACCTAAGTTTCGTCCCTTTCGCAGAAACGGATCAGCCCCAAGGGCTACGTGCTCTAAGCAGGAAGGTAATACTTCTCAAGCCAATCCAGCCTGGAGACCTATGCAAGGCTGGAACAAAGGAAGGCAGGCCAGGAAACCTGCCACTGCTACCAAGACAGCATGAAATGCGGGCCCCCGATCCGGGACCGGATCTGGTGGGGGGCAGACTCTCTCTCTTCGCTCAGGCTTGGGCAAGAGATGTTCTGGATCCTTGGGCGCTAGAAATAGTCTCCCAAGGTTATTCTCTGGAGTTCAAGGGGCTTCCTCCAAGGGGGAGGTTCCACAGGTCTCAGTTGTCTTCAGACCACATAAGAAGACAGGCATTCTTACATTGGGTAGAAGACCTGCTAAAAATGGGAGTGATTCATCCTGTTCCATTAGGAGAACAAGGGATGGGGTTCTACTCCAATCTGTTCATAGTTCCCAAAAAAGAGGGAACGTTCAGACCAATCTTAGATCTCAAGATCTTGAACAAGTTTCTCAAGGTTCCATCGTTCAAGATGGAAACCATTCGAACACTTCTTCCTTCCATCCAGGAAGGTCAATTCATGACCAAGGTGGATTTCAAGGATGCGTATCTACATATTCCTATCCACAAGGAACATCATCGGTTCCTAAGGTTTGCATTCCTGGACAAGCATTTCCAGTTCGTGGCGTTTTCTTTCGGATTAGCCACTGCTCCTAGGATTTTCTCATAGGTACTAGGGTCCCTTCTGGCGGTGCTAAGACCAAGGGGCATTGCTGTAGTACCTTACTTGGACGACATTCTGATTCGAGCGTCGTCCCTTCCTCAAGTAAAGGCTCACACGGACATTGTCCTGGCCTTTCTCCGATCTCACGGATGGAAAGTGAACGTGGAAAAGAGTTCTCTATCTCCGTCAACGAGGGTTCCCTTCTTGGGAACTATAATAGACTCCTTAGAAATGAGGATTTTTCTGACAGAAGCCAGAAAAACAAAACTTCTAGACTCTTGTCGGATACTTCATTCCGTTCCTCTTCCTTCCATAGCGCAGTGCATGGAAGTGATAGGTTTGATGGTAGCGGCAATGGACATAGTTCCTTTTGTGCGCATTCATCTAAGACCATTACAACTGTTCATGCTCAGTCAGTGGAATGGGGACTATTCAGACTTGTCTCCGAAGATACAAGTAAATCAGAGGACCAGAGACTCATTCCGTTGGTGGCTGTCCCTGGACAACCTGTCACAAGGGATGACCTTCCGCAGACCAGAGTGGGTCATTGTCACGACCGACGCCAGTCTGATGGGCTGGGGCGCGGTCTGGGGATCCCTGAAAGCTCAGGGTCTTTGGTCTCGGGTAGAATCTCTTCTACCGATAAATATTCTGGAACTGAGAGCGATATTCAATGCACTCAAAGCTTGGCCTCAGCTAGCGAGGGCCAAGTTCATACATCAACCATCAGGGGGGAACAAGGAGTTCCCTAGCGATGGAAGAAGTGACCAAAATCATTCTATGGGCGGAGTCTCACTCCTGCCACCTGTCTGCTATCCACATCCCAGGAGTGGAAAATTGGGAAGCGGATTTTCTGAGTCGTCAGACATTGCATCCGGGGGAGTGGGAACTCCATCCGGAAATCTTTGCCCAAGTCACTCAACCGTGGGGCATTCCAGACATGGATCTGATGGCCTCTCGTCAGAACTTCAGAGTTCCTTACTACGGGTACAGATCCAGGGATCCCAAGGCGGCTCTAGTGGATGCACTAGTAGCACCTTGGACCTTCAAACTAGCTTATGTGTTCCCGCCGTTTCCTCTCATCCCCAGGCTGGTAGCCAGGATCAATCAGGAGAGGGCGTCGGTGATTTTGATAGCTCCTGCGTGGCCACGCAGGACTTGGTATGCAGATCTGGTGAATATGTCATCGGCTCCACCATGGAAGCTACCTTTGAGACGAGACCTTCTTGTTCTAGGTCCGTTCGACCCACTCCAGCTGACTGCTTGGAGATTGAACGCTTGATCTTATCAAAGCGAGGGTTCTCAGATTCTGTTATTAATACTCTTGTTCAGGCCTGAAAGCCTGTAACCAGAAAAATTACCACATAATTTGGTATATCTGTTGGTGTGAATCTGCAGGATTCCCTTGGGACAAGGTTAAGATTCCTAAGAGTCTATCCTTCCTTCGAGAAGGATTGGAAAAAGGATTATCTGCAAGTTCCTTGATGGGACAGATTTCTGCCTTGTCTGTGTTACTTCACAAAAAGCTGGCAGCTGTGCCAGATGTTCTAGCCTTTGTTCAGGCTCTGGTTTGAATCAAGCCTGTTTACAAAATTTTGACTCCTCCTTGGAGTCTCAACCTAGTTCTTTCAGTTCTTCAGGGGGTTCCGTTTGAACCCTTACATTCCGTTGATATTAAGTTATTATCTTGGAAAGTTTTGTTTTGGGTTGCAATTTCTTCTGCTAGAAGAGTTTCAGAATTATCTGCTCTGCAGTGTTCTTCTCCTTATCTGGTGTTCCATGCAGATAAGGTGGTTTTGCGTACTAAACCTGGTTTTCTTCCAAAAGTTGTTTCTAACAAAAACATTAACCAGGAGATAGTTGTGCCTTCTTTGTGTCCTAATCCAGTTTCAAAGAAGGAACGTTTGTTGCACAACTTGGATGTAGTTCGTGCTCTCAAATTTTACTTAGCAGCTACTAAGGATTTCAGACAAACTTCGTCTTTGTTTGTTGTTTATTCTGGTAAACGGAGAGGTCAAAAAAGCAACTTCTACCTCTCTCTCCTTCTGGATTAAAAGCATTATCCGATTGGCTTATGAGACTGCCGGACGGCAGCCTCCTGAAAGAATCACAGCTCACTCCACTAGGGCTGTGGCTTCCACATGGGCCTTCAAGAACGAGGCTTCTGTTGATCAGATATGTAAGGCAGCGACTTGGTCTTCACTGCACACTTTTTCTAAATTTTACAAATTTGATACTTTTGCTTCTTCTGAGGCTATTTTTTGGGAGAAAGGTTTTGCAAGCCGTGGTGCCTTCCATTTAGGTGACCTGATTTGCTCCCTCCCTTCATCCGTGTCCTAAAGCTTTGGTATTGGTTCCCACAAGTAAGGATGACGCCGTGGACCGGACACACCTATGTTGGAGAAAACAGAATTTATGTTTACCTGATAAATTACTTTCTCCAACGGTGTGTCCGGTCCACGGCCCGCCCTGGTTTTTTTAATCAGGTCTGATAATTTATTTTCTTTAACTACAGTCACCACGGTAACATATGGTTTCTCCTATGCAAATATTCCTCCTTAACGTCGGTCGAATGACTGGGGTAGGCGGAGCCTAGGAGGGATCATGTGACCAGCTTTGCTGGGCTCTTTGCCATTTCCTGTTGGGGAAGAGAATATCCCACAAGTAAGGATGACGCCGTGGACCGGACACACCGTTGGAGAAAGTAATTTATCAGGTAAACATAAATTCTGTTTTTGTGATGGACAGTGATCCTCTGGGCGTTACTCCCTCCAGACAGAGTCTTTCAAATTTCGTCAGTTCCCTCAATAAATCCTGTTTATGGGGTGAAGAGCCTAGTAAATGTGTAATTTGAGCATATTTTAGCCATCGAGAGAAGGCTCCACCGGCCAGTTCTGTAAGTTGTGATCTCAGTTTCAGTTTTCCTCCCTCTGTCAGGTAAGTAAACGGTATAGTTGGGCCTGTATCTGGGGAATACGCTTCATTCGGGATAAGTCCCCTATGGAATTCCGCATTTATCGGAATTGGTGTCATTGGTGAGATGTATGTCGTGAGGCCTTTGGTCTTAAGTCGAAATTGTCCCATGTACTGAAGTAATGAGCGTAGAGAGGGGAGGTTCTGGATAGTATGGGTCTACATGTTTGTTTAATCCAGCACAGTGGCCCTATCGTAGGTGAGCGCAACAGGAAGGAGTCTATGGAGGACCAGGCTTTTGTATGTGTGACATCATGCCACTCTAGGATTTTTTGCAGTACTACGGCTTTGTAGTAATGTGGTATTAACGGTACCCCCAAGCCTCCCCTACATAAGGGTTTCGTCAAGATCCTTTTACTGATACGGGGCTTTACCTTTCCCCATATAAAGGAGTTTATCATGGATTGTAGTTTTGTCAGGTAAGTCAATGGCAGTTGGATTGGTACAGCCTGGAGGAGATACAGGATTTGGGGCAAGGTGGTCATTTTAACTGCCTGGATCCTTCCCCACCAAGACAGGGGTTTCTCCTGCCAGGAGTCAAAATCTTTCCTAAGTTTGTATAAAAGTGGTGTGTAATTAAATTTGAACAACTTATTAATAGAGGGGGCCAGATAGATTCCAAGGTATTTGATTTTATCTTGAAGTAGGGTGTATGAGCATAGGGTTTTGAGATTCTCAAAGTTTTCTTTTGGTAGATTAATATTAAGGATTTCAGATTTTCTAGCCTTGATAGAGAAGTTAGAATGGGCACTAAATCTCTCAAATTCTGTCAATAAGTGTGGCAGAGACTTATGTGGGTGTGTTAGGAAGGTGAGAACGTCGTCAGCGTACAGAGTGAGCTTATACGTGTTGGGACCTAGCTGTGGGCCAGTGATATGTGAGTTTTTCCGTATGTGGGCTGCTAATATCTCAATTGATACGGCAAACAGCAGAGGAGACAGGGGGCAACCCTGTCTCGTGCCGTTTCGATTTCTAAAGCTGTCAGAGAGTGTGTTATTTGCCCTGACCCTGGCGGTCGGGCGGGAATAGAGGCTAAAGATCCTCCGAAGCATCATGGGTCCTATCCCAATGGCGGTCAGGCAGAGCCTTAAGAAGGCCCAGTCCAGCCGGTCAAATGCTTTTTCAGCATCAGTTGAGATCAGGATGGTAGGTGTTTTTGACCGGCCGGACTGCTCAATTAGGTGTAAGACCCTTGTGGTGTTGTCCCTTGCCTCTCTTTTTGGGATAAAGCCAGATTGGTCGGTGTGAATAACCTGTGGCAAAATTTTGTTCATTCTGGTCGCTAAAATTTTTGAGTAAAGCTTTATATCTGTATTGAGTAAAGATATTTTCTATAATTGCCCACCTGAGTAGTGTCCTTGTCTGGTTTAGAGATAACCGATATGTATGCCTCAAGAGAGCCCTCTGACCATGTTGTACCCTTGTCTATGGACTGGAATAGGGTTGTTAGATGGGGGGTGAGCAAATTTTTAAATTGTTTATAATAGGTATTTGGAAACCCGTCTGGGCCTGGGCATTTGTGTAAGGGGAGGGAATTTATGGCTGTTGCTACTTCTTGAGGTGTAATGGGGCTGTCTAGAAGTTCTGATAATTCTTTAGGGATGCTAGGGAGAGAGGCGTCTATTATGTACTGTTCAGTGGCTGAGGGTGTTGCAGTTGCTGGGGGGGCTTGGAGATTATAGAGACTGCCATAGAAGTTTTTAAGCTCCTCAGCTATTGAGGGGCTGCTTACTAAACTATTCCCTGCACAATTCACTATCTTGTGAATGTGAGTGTTTAGCCTATGCTCCTTAAGTGCTCTGGCTAGAGAGGGGCCGATTTTGTTAGACCTAGCAAGGAATGTCTTTTTGAGGTATATCGCCCTAGTCTGGGCTTCCCTGTACAGTAGCCTGTTTAAGTCATTTCTGTGTTGTCTCAGGAGGTTAGAAAGGGGGAGGTCCGCGGGTGTTTCTTGATGTTGTTTCTCTAGAGTGCTTATGGAATGCAGGATAGTCGAGCGTTGCGTTCTAAAGTGTTTCGCCTGTAAAGCTTTATGTTTGATGAGTTCTCTGCGCAGAACCGATTTATGTGCTTCCCAAAGTGAGTGGGGGGAAATGTCAGCAGTGTTGTTAATCCTAAAATACTCCTCAATAGTGTCTGCTATGTGTTTGGAGAGTATTTTATTTTTTAGCAATGCTTCATCTAGCTTCCAAACAAAGGGGGATAGAGGAGCATGGCTGGATATAAATCTAAATGTATTAAAATAGAAAATATTAAGTGTAAAGCTGAAATATAATAATACTGAAAGGACCCAATCTGAAATGTTAAGTAATATAAAATATAAAGCACCAAGTATAAATGTAAACTCTCATATCATGCAGTGCTATATTGCTTTAGGCTTGTGTCTCCTTCACATACAGCAATGCATAGAACACAGCTTAAACAAGTATATCAAAATCTGCCTGTCTAGAATCCTGTGAGAGAACTTGCAGTACTGGACAGTTTCGCCATTTTTCTTATTCTGTGAGTTCAGCCCCATGTGAAATCTGCACAACAATTTTTCTCCAAGCAAGAGAATCTTTTATTATCAAGCTCTGAGAGATTGAAGAAAGTGGAATCACTCTGATAATGACAGACTAGGTAAATTACATCTATATGGTTCTACTTGTGAGGAAACTATTTTAAAGAATTTTAAAAATGCACAATAGCAATTTTTTATGTTTTTTTTTTGCAAGATCAGCATTGTTTTGCCTTAAATGGACATATCCCTTGATAAGGCTCTTGAGTATGTTTATCGTGTCTCCTCAGTTGTGACAAGTTAAGGACAGATATAAATGAGTTTCTGTGTTTATTGAGAAATGAGTGCAGAAATGTTGTAGGGTCGTAATCCTATATTCGGCAGGATACACTCCAACTTCTCTGCAGCAGTTGCAAAATGCACATTCTCAGAGTTAATTATAGGAAAAGGAGCACAATAAATAATTAAAGCATATTGCAGACTTTGCTATGTCCCCAAAAAAAAACATTTTATGGTGAATTTAATTTTAAGAAGCATCCAATCTTTTTGTGATACAATATGTGATGGACATTAAAAGTAACCAGACAACTTGGGCCTCAATCTATTGGGAGCCACAATTTCAGCTGTTTTTTTGGCCAGAAAAGGCTACTTTTTGATTGGCACAGTCACAATAGTGCATATTTTGCTGATTCTCTTACTTGCAAATGGGTAATCAGGAGCTTGAAAAAATCCCTGTTTTAGGCTTACTTTTCAACTACTTTTTGAAAAACAGACTTTTATATTACACCTATGTTAAACTTTCTGAAATAGCCAATGTAGAGATTCTAGAGGTTTGTTAACATATTTGGTTTCAATTAATTAAAGCTCCAATCATGCCTATTGGCAGGGCCGGATTTACCATGAGGCAGAGTAGGCATGTGCCTACAGGCGCCTTCCAAAGAGGGGAGTCTGTCTCTCTGCTTCATATGCCTTTTCTGCGCACCTGTGAGGCTCTGCCCTCACTCGCCATATTAGATAATAACTTTGCCCTAAACAAAGATGGCCGCCACGCTGGCCCGTCCAGTCCGTTTCTCCAGTGAATATGGACAGAGCAGACAGAGAATAAGTGTGTGTGGGTTGGTTCTTTTATGGGGAGTGACAGTGAGTGACTATTTCTGTGCTATTACAGAGCACTCTGAGAGCACGTGGACATGTATCAGCTGCAGCAGCAGTGGCTGTCAAAATCAAAATGACAGATTGTACAACCAGAGTGCAGCCTTTAATATAAAATACCATATGTATGAATATTATTGCTAAAATGCAAAATGCTAAGGCTATTGCACAGGATAAACACACTTTAAAAAAACAACTGTCCCTTGGTTGATTGAGCACATTGCAGGATTGGTCAGCAAAGTTTATAAATGAAGCCCCAGTCTAGACAACCTGCACTTTTCTTGAATAATTTATTTATTTTTTTTAAATAATGTTCTGACTGGAATCTCATCATACTGGGCAAATACTGTCTGGAGTGTTTTGTTATAGATCATGGACTGCCTTTTATGTGGCAAAATTAGCAGCTGCTGCGATAAAAAAATCATAATTCTATAAAGTTTTAGGCTGTATGTATAGGTTCATACATGTGAACCGGGAGTGCGCGAGGGGCGCTTTAGATTTTTGTTGCCTACAGGCACCTAGGTTGTAAATCCGGCGATGCCTATTGGAGAGGCTGTATACAGTCAACGGGGTAAACATTTACATATGTATAGGGACATACATAAATGTAAGCATGAAGACAATGTGATATTATGTACAGCTATGGGGATCTGCAGGAGAATTCACTTCAGTACACCTACATCCACATATGGCATGTTTTTATATTTCATATTTGATTGTATTTCTCACTTGCACTGGCATGATTGTCACAAACAGTACAGGTGTTATTAAAATCAGGTGCTTACAGGAGATCGCATAATCATGAAAAGTGAAAAAAACACTATTTTGCAGGATTTTTTTTTTTAATAATATTTATTGAATGTTTTCAATATTGCTAAAACAAATGTTCAATTAGCAGGTAACAGATTCAGCATTGCTGTAAAACAATAATACATATGTGTAATCATATAGACCAAAGCATAAATTAGCAGATATAACAAGACTTTTTTATGAATAAAATACGGTATATTGCATTAACTAAATCTCACAGAATCGTATTCTGCTGTAAATGGGAAAATATATATTGAAAAGGAGAGAGGGGTCATTCTCTAGTAATTAAATACAAGGTTAGTTTTATCACAACTTGTAAGTATGGGGTGGAAGCGATGACCAAGAGTTAATTAACAAGGAAAAAGTATATAAATATGTAGATGTCAGTAAATGTTGGTACTACCTCCATAAATAATATTAAACGAGGTAAGAAACCATTTTTAGGTAAGAGAGTGTAAGGTCTTGATTAAAGACCTTGAGCAAAATGTGTGTTTTGTTGCTAATAACATAAACCCAAATAATAGAGGTGGATTAAATGAGTATAAATTGTTATAAGCTTTTGTTACATTAGAAAGGTTACATACACAGAAGTATTTGTTCAGTGTATGTGGCTTTAAAGTGAAAGTAAAGTTACCTGGTTTGCGATCCTCAGTAGCAGTCTTTGGGCATAAATAATATGACTTTCATTCATCTTTTTTTTTAATGGAGCTGGAATCAAAGTTATCGCCTTATTTACAAAACTTTATAACCTATCCAAATTCAACCCGTAAATAAATAAAAAAATTCACTCCGGGTCACGTGTTGTCAACAGCCAATTGAAAATCTGGCCGTTAGGCGGCCGTGAAACACGTCACCCGCCTACTTATTAATCTACGCATGCGCAAATGTTTGGCCAGACACTAATATATCAGGAGCGCGCTCCTGTTTCTCTGGGCACAAACAGTTTTGCCGTGAAGCGCATGCGCAGTAGACGGAGCCGTACGGGATTTGCGCATGCGCAATACAAGGCCATACCCCAAGATATCAGGAGCGCGCTCCCGTTTCTCTGGGCACAAACAGTTTCGTCAAGAAGCGCATGCGCAGTAGATGGAGCTGTACCGGATTAGCGCATGCGCAATACAAATAGCCACTGTGAATGCGCTTTGGAGCTACGTATAGAGCGGGTTGGGACCGCTCTATACGTCAGAACCCAGAAATATAGGAAGTAGAGGATGGGAGGAGTTGGAATAAATACGGTAGGAAATTAGATTTTTAATAAAACTTCTAATTATTGATACATTTATGAAAATAAAGTTAGCGATCATAATATACTAAGGTAGTAGACAAAATTAATGTGTTCGAAGGGGACCAACTTTACTTTCACTTTAAATATGTCGTAAACCAGACTGGAGTTGAGGAATTGAGCTATAACGAGGATTGTAACAAAGTATTCAAATATGAGAATATTCACTATTAGTGTTGTTTCTTTGTAAATAGATATGATATTTGTTAAAGGCATGGATTTCCATAAAACAAGTTATCTTAGGAAATATAATCAGTACTTAGCATGAAGTTCATGTAAATAAACTTAGTGAGCAATGATTAGTAAGCAACAGTTCAAGGTAACGATCATTTGTATACTTAATAGATAGACTGTAGTTAAATAGTTCAATACTCTGTAGACTGCAGTTATACTTGCGGTTTCCCTGAGTAGAAGTGTTCCAATATCAGACTGGCGTCTGGAAGGCCGTATGAGTGGGGTGTCAGCTGAGAAGTTTGTGGCTGTATGAACAGCGTGGTTAGCTGAGCGGTGCTGTCAGGTGTGAGGAACTGATGAGGCTGTGTAAACAGCGTGACAGGTGAGCAGAGAAGTGATGCAGCTTGTAGGCAGTAGTTGGAGATCCAGATTACCTGGTAAGTCAGGATAACTATGGAGGCTGGATATGCAATTGTCAGCACACAGGTAACAAAAGTACCGCAATGATTGGAAGATGTATTTCAGCAAAGTAGAAGTATAGCAAAACTACTGCAAAGAACACAAGGCTTTTAAGTTAATCCGAAGAGATTCATTAGGAACAAAATAATCAAGCAACGATGGTAAGAGGAAGTGACCTTTTATAGGGTGATTAAGAGGAGGTGCCAGTCTTAAAGAGACAATACGGAGTATTACAGATCCCCCTACTCAAGGAATCCTCTCCGAGGATTCGGATTTAGGTTTCATAGAGTAACGCTTATGAAAAATTCTGAGCAACTTAGGCGCATGAAGATCAGTGGATGAAACCCAAGAGTTCTCTTCTGGACCTTATCCTTTCCATGATACAAGATATTCAAGTTCATTACGGCATAGACAAGAATCGAGTATAGTCTGGATTTCATATTCATCTTGGTTATCAATTTTGGGTGGAGGAGTATGTAAACAGTTGGTATGTTTATTCGGAATATGAGGTTTTAATAGAGATACATGAAATGAAGGATGTATTTTGTAAGAATCTGGTAGATCTAGAACAATTGTACTTTCATTGATAATCTTCTTAATAGGAAATGGTCCTACAAATTGGGATCCGAGTTTTCTAGAGGGTACATCGACTCTTAGATGTTTGGTACTGAGCCAGACCATATCTCCGATCTTATATTTGCGACTTGGTCTGTGTTTCAGATCATAGTAGTATTTCTGATTTCTTTGAGCGTTGTTTAGATGTATCTTAAGAAGATCAATTCCCTTCTTTAGTGTAGTTGTGAAGTCAGATGCACTTTTTATGGATGTTTTATCTGTATCAGAGAGAAGAATACTTTTAGGTTGGTAACCATATGTAGCAAAAAATGGTGTTGTTTTACTGGAAATGGAAAGTGAGTTATATGAAAACTCTACCATAGGTAGTAAAGAATACCCATCATCCTGTAGATGAGACACATAACATCGTTGATACTGTTTGAGAATCTGATTGACTCTTTCCGTAAGTCCATTTGTCTGGGGATGAAAAGCTGTTGAAAGTCGAGAATCCATTTTTAGATGTTTACATAGTGCTTTCCAAAAGAAAGAGGTCAATTGTGTTCCACGGTCACTAATTATTGTACTGGGTAAACCGTGGAGCTTTACAATATGTCTGATGAAGATTTTAGCTGTTTCTGTTGCAGTTGGAAGATGAAATAAACCAGTTTGGTTAAATGATCCAAAACAACCAGTATAGTATTGTGGTGCTGTGAGGATGGTAGTTCAACATTGAAGTCCATTGATATGGTTGACCAGGGGGTGTCAGGAATTGGATTTGAACATAAGTAGCCAAAAGGTTTCTTGCGTTGAATTTTATTTCAAGCACCAACATCACATGAAGTAACATATTCAAGAATACTTTGGTTCATTTGAGGCCACCAAAAATATCTTCTTATAAGTTTGATAGTTTTTTGTACACTAGGATGTCTTGAGATTAAGGAGTCATGAAAATGATTAATAACTGTGTCTCTGAGTGTTTTAGGAACATACAACATATTGTTCTTGAAATATAAACCTGATTGGCCTTGTTTTAAGAATGTCAGTTTAGACAGATCTTCTGAATTTAAAGCTTTGAGAATCTCCTTTTTCGAAAGAACATAAGGATCCTATTATTTTGCTTGGAGGTATTATATGAGATTCTGTCTTTATTCGTGAGTTAGATTCCCTTGCTCTGGATAATGCATCAGCTTTAATATTTTGAGTTCCTGGGCGGACCTGTCGAGAGGACAGGGTTTTACTTTTTTTTAATTATTCTAAATTTTTGTGATCTGTGAATATAACAAAAGGTTTAGAAGTGCCTTCTAAAATGTGTCGCCATGTTTCCAGAGCACATTTGATAGCAAGTAACTCCTTATCTCCGATGGAGTAATTTGTTTCAGCTGGTTGCAGCCGTCTAGAATAAAAAGCTACAGGTAGTGGTTTGGATGTTTCATCTAAGCATTGAGAGAGAACTGCTCCAAGTCCTGTGTCAGAAGCATAAGCTTCGACAATAAATTGACATGTGTGGTTTGGGAGGTTCAGGATAGGTGCAGTGGAAAAACTATGTTTTAAATGTTGGAAAACTTTTTCTGCTGAAGGTGTCCAGATGAATTTTTGGTTCTTTTTAGTTAAAGCAGTCAATGGTTTGACTATGGTAGAAAAATGTAGGATACATTTTCTATAAAAGTTTGAGAAGCCTATGAACCTTTGCATAGATTTAACAGATGTTGGTCTAGGCCAATTAGTTATGGCTAGTAGTTTCTCAGGATCCATCTGTACCTTGTCTGGGGATATGATGTAACCTAAAAATTTAATTTCTTTAACACTTTTCCAATTTTGCAAATAATCTATGATCTCGGAGTCTTGTAAGAACCCAGCGGACATGCTTTATATGTTCTTCTTTGGTTTTGGAATATATCAAGATATCATCTAGGTAGATGATTACACAGATGTCAATTAAGTCTCTAAATATATCATTTATGAAGTATTGGAATGTACCTGGGGCATTACAGAGCCCAAACGGCATGACCCTATATTGAAAAAAATTGTACCTAGTTCTAAAGGCTGTCTTCCACTCATCTCCTTCCTTCATTCTGATGAAATTGTAAGGGCCTTTTAAATCTAATTTGGTATAGATTGTTGCTCCATTCAGACGTTCAAGGAGTTCAGGGATGAGTGGAAGAGGGTTAAGTTTTTTTATAGTAACTGAGTTTAAGGCTCTGTAATCGATTATGGGACTTAATGTTTTGTCTTTATTTGTTACAAAGAAAAATCCAGCTGCAGCTGGAGAGGTAGATGGCTCAATAAAACATCTAAATATTGTCTTAGGTGTTCTAATTCTTTTTGTGACAATGGGTACATTTTTCCATAGGGTATATCTGAGCCTGGTATTATGTCGATGGGGCAGTCATATATTCTGTGTGGAGGGAGTGTCTCTGCTTCCTTATCACTGAAAACATCTTGTAAATCATTATATTCTAAGGGAAGACTTGGTTCTATGCTTCCTATAGATGCATGTGGGTAGCATGGGGATTTGCAATATGTAGAAGAGAGAGTGATGTTATTATGTACCCAATCAATATGAGGATTATGTTTTATCAACCAGGGGTAACCAAGGATAATGGTATGTAGAGATGAGGGGATAACATCAAAAGTGATGTATTCAGTATGTCCATGTTGGGTTATTAACATGAGTGGTATGGTATGATGCGTAATAGGGCCATCTTGTATCAGGGTACCATCGATAAATTTCACAAATACTGGATCCTGTTTAAGTATAACAGGTATTTTATGGAGTTTAACAAACTGATAATCGATGAACAGACGAAAAGTTCCTGGATCGATAATGGCATCAGTCCTGACCTTTTGGTGGTCCCACTGTAAGTTGACATGACATTTTATTTCCAGATAAAGTAATAAAAAGATTTTTCTTACCCTCCTTCTGTCAATTTAAAATAGGGCACATAGAAACAACATGTTCTTTATCAGCACAATAAAGACATAAGTTTGATATGCGGCGTCTGTTTTTCTCTTCTTGAGTTAGTGGGCCTTTTATTATGCCAATTTCCATAGAAGTCATAGAAGCAGTTATTCTGTCTGGTTAATAGTTTGAGAGTTTCCTCTGGGGTATGTCACTCTGTAATCTGTCTGCAGGTCTTTCGCTTATCCTCCTATCCAAAGTTGTACTAAGTTTAATTAAACCATCTAAATTCTCAGGCATGTCCAATCTTGCAAGCTCATCTTTTAAAGTTTCTGAGAGACTGAGCCTAAATTGATTCTTCAAACTGCTTTGATTCCACATAGAGTCAACTGACCAAATTTTAAATTCTGTAATGTAGTCTTCTATTTGGGCATTTTCCTTGTTTCAAAGCTCTAAGTCTGGTCTCAGCTTTGATTTGCTTATCACTGTCTTCATATAAAATAACCATTGTTGTGAGTAAAACATCAAGAGATTCAAGAATTGGATCATTTGTCTCAAAAAATCTATTAGCCCATGCCCTAGGTTCTCCTGTGAGAAAGGAGACGGTTGTACAAACCTACATTTTTTTAGTATGGTAAGTATGTGGTTTCATTGAATAGAGACGAAGACAAGCATTTTTAAAATCCCTAAACTCAGATCTTTTACCAGAAAATGGACTTGGGAGATTTATATGAGGTTCAGGTATGTCAGAGATTCTAGGAGACATTATGTCTTTCATTAGAGCTTTTAGTGCTGTATTTTCTGTTTGTACCTCGGTAAGAACCCAAGCTAGCTAGTCTAACTTTTGGTTGATGTTAGCAAATTTCTGTTGGATCCATTTAGAATACAAAAGAAATATTAGTATATTTTTTGCGCTTGATTATTATGTAAGGTCTTGATTAAAGACCTTGAGCACAATTTGTGTTTTGTTGATAATAACATAAACCCAATTAATAGAGGTGGATTAAATGAGTATAAATTGTTATAAGCTTTTGTTACATTAGAAAGGTTACATACACAGAAGTATTTGTTCAGTGTATGTGGCTTTTAATATGTTGTAAACCAGACTGATAGGAGTTGAGGTATAACGAGGATTGTAACAAAGTATTCAAATATGAGAATATTCACTATTAGTGATGTTTCTTTATAAATAGATATGATTATTGTTAACAGCATGGATTTCCATAAAACAAGTTATCTTAGGAAATATAATCAGTACTTAGGATGAAGTTCATGTAAATAAAGTTAGTGAGCAATGATTAGTAAACAACAGTTCAAGGTAACGGTCATTTGTATACTTAATAGAGAGACTGTAGTTAAATAGTTCAATACTCTGCAGACTGCAGTGCAGATATACTTGCGGTTTCCCTCAGTAGAAGTGTTCCAATATCAGACTGGCGTCTGGAAGGCCGTATGAGCAGGGTGTCAACTGAGAAGTTTGTGGATGTATGAACAGCGTGTCAGTTGTGAGGAACTGATGAGGCTGTGTAAACAGCGTGACAGGTGAGCACAGAAATGATGCAGCTTGTAGGCAGTAGTTGGAGATCCAGATTACCTGGTAAGTCAGGATAACAATGGAGGCTGGATATGAAATTGTCAGCACACAGGTAACAAAAGTACCGCAATGATTGGAAGATGTATTTCAGCAAAGTAGAAGTATATAAACTCCGGACAGGAGTAGCAAAACTAATGCAAAGAACACAAGGCTTTAAAGTTGATCCGAAGAGATTCATTAGGAACAAAATAATTAAGCAACGATGGTAATAGGAAGTGACCTTTTATAGGGTGATTGAGGAGGTGCCAGTCTTAAAGAGACAATACGGAGTATTACAGAGAGTGAGTTTTGGGATGGAACGTGCCATCATAAAATGTATGGAAATCGATGGGTTCTTACCTCTCAGAGGAGGGAAAAAAAACAGGTTGTGTGGGTGGGGGCGACGTTGGGGGCGGCAGATTAGGGGTTAATAAATTTAGGTAGGTGGAAGCGATGTAAGGGACAGCAGATTAGGGGTTAATAATATTTAACTAGTGTTTGCGAGGCAGGAGTGTGGCGGTTTAGGGGTTAATATGTATATTCTAGTGGCAGCGATGTCCGGAGCGGCAGATTAGGGGTTACAAATTTTATTATAGTGTTTGTGATGCAGGAGGGCCTCAGTTTAGGGGTTAATAGGTAGTTTATGGGTGTTAGTGTACTTTTAGCACTTTAGATATGAGTTTTATTCTACAGCGTTGTAGTGTAAAACTCATAACTACTGACTTTAAAATCGGTACTAATCTTGACGGGGTAGGGTGTACCGCTCACTTTTTGGCCTCCCAGGACAAACTCGTAATACCAGCGCTATGGAAGTCCCATAGAAAAAAGCCTTTACGAAATTTACGTAAGTAGGTTTGCGGTAAGACCAAAAAAGTGTTCGGTGCCCCTATACCTGCAAGATTTGTAATAGCAGTGGGCATAAAAATGCAGCGTTATGACCTGTTAACGCTGCTTTTTTACCTAAGCGCACAACTTGTAATCTAGCCGATAGTTAATATACGGGTAGATTACGAGTTTTGCGTTATGAGGGGTGCGGTGCTAACATGCAGTTTTTTCTCACCGCTCACTTACCTATAGCGCTGGTATTACAGGTTTTTACAAATCCGGCGTTAAAAGACAAGAAGCGAGTGTAGAGCAAAATTGTGCTCCATACCGCACTCCAATACCAGCGCTGCTTAAATCAGCAGTGAGCTGGTTATACGTGCTTGTGCACGATTTCCGCATAGACATCAATGGGGAGAGCCGGCTGAGAAAAAGTCTAACACCTGCCAAAAAACAGCGTAAAGCTCCATAACGCAGCCCCATTGATTCCTATGGGGAAACTACATTTATGTTTACACCTAACACCCTAACATGAACCCCAAGTCTAAACACCCCTAATCTTACACTTATTAACCCCTAATCTGTCGCCCCCGACATCGCCGACACCTGCATTATACTTATTAACCCCTAATCTGCCGCTCCGGACATCGCCGCCACCTACATTATACTTATTAACCCCTAATCTGCTGCCCCCAACATCGCCGACACCTACATTATATTTATTAAACCCTAATCTCCCTCCCCAAAGTCTCAGCAACCTACCTATTTTATTAACCCCTAATCTGCCTAATCTGCCGTCCCCAACATCGCCACCACTATTCTAAATTTACCTAAGTCTAACCCTAACACCCCCTAAATTATTCCTATTTAAAACTAAATACTTACCTATAAAATAAACCCTAACGGCTAGATTTAGAGTTTTGTCGGTAATGACCCGCATAGCTAACGCTGGCTTTTTTCTGGCCGCACCTTTAAAATAACTCTGGTATTGAGAGTCCACAGAATGGCTGCGTTAGGCTCCAAAAAAGGAGCGTACAGCATATTTAACGCCACTGCAACTCTCGATACCAGAGTTGCTTACGGACGCGGCCAGCCTCAAAAACGTGCTCGTGCACGATTCCCCCATAAGAAACAATGGGGCTGTTTGAGCTGAAAAAAAACCTAACACCTGCAAAAAAGCAGCGTTCAGCTCCTAACGCAGCCCCATTGTTTCCTATGGGGAAACACTTCCTACGTCTGCACCTAACACTCTAACATGTACCCCGAGTCTAAACACCCCTAACCTTACACTTATTAACCCCTATTCTGCCGCCCCCGCTATCGCTGACCCCTGTATATTATTTTTAACCCCTAATCTGCCGCTCCGTAAACCGCCGCTACTTACATTATCCCTATGTACCCCTAATCTGCTGCCCCTAACACCGCCGACCCCTATATTATATTTATTAACCCCTAATCTGCCCCCCACGTCGCCTCCACCTGCCTACACTTATTAACCCCTAATCTGCTGACCAGACCGCACCGCTATTATTATAAAGTTATTAACCCCTAATCCGCCTCACTAACCCTATAATAAATAGTATTAACCCATAATCTGCCCTCCCTAACATCGCCGACACCTAACTTCAATTATTAACCCCAAATCTGCCGATTGGAGCTCACCGCTATTCTAATAAATGTATTAACCCCTAAAGCTAAGTCTAACCCTAACACTAACACCCCCCTAAATTAAATATAATTTTAATCTAACGAAATTAATTAACTCTTATTAAATAAATTATTCCTATTTAAAGCTAAATACTTACCTGTAAAATAAATCCTAATATAGCTACAATATAAATTATAATTATATTATAGCTATTTTAGGATTAATATTTATTTTACAGGTAACTTTGTATTTATTTTAACCAGGTACAATAGCTATTAAATAGTTAAGAACTATTTAATAGCTAAAATAGTTAAAATAATTACAAATTTACCTGTAAAATAAATCCTAACCTAAGTTACAATTAAACCTATAACCTACAAATAACTACAATGAAATAAACTAACTAAAGTACAAAAAATAAAAAAGAACTAAGTTACAAAAAATAAAAAAATATTTACAAACATAAGAAAAATATTACAACAATTTTAAACTAATTACACCTACTCTAAGCCCCCTAATAAAATAACAAAGCCCCCCAAAATAAAAAAATGCCCTACCCTATTCTAAATTACTAAAGTTCAAAGCTCTTTTACCTTACCAGCCCTGAACAGGGCCCTTTGCGGGGCATGCCCCAAGAAGTTCAGCTCTTTTGCCTGTAAAAAAAAAACATACAAACCCCCCCCCCAACATTACAACCCACCACCCACATACCCCTAATCTAACCCAAACCCCCCTTAAATAAACCTAACACTAAGCCCCTGAAGATCTTCCTACCTTATCTTCACCATACCAGGTTCACCGATCGATCCAGAAGAGCTCCTCCGATGTCCTGATCCAAGCCCAAGCGGGGGGCTGAAGAGGTCCATGATCCGGCTGAATTCTTCATCCAAGCGGGAGCTGAAGAGGTCCATGATTAGGATGAAGTCTTCTATCAACGGCATCTTCAATCTTCTTTCTTCGGGAGCCATCATCTTCCATCCGACGCGGAACATCCTCTTCTCCCGACGCCTACTAGCCGAATGACGGTTCCTTTAAATGACGTCATCCAAGATGGCGTCCCTCGAATTCCGATTGGCTGATAGGATTCTATCAGCCAATCGGAATTAAGGTAGGAATATTCTGATTGGCTGATGGAATCAGCCAATCAGAATCAAGTTCAATCCGATTGGCTGATTCAATCAGCCAATCAGATTGAACTCGCATTCTATTGGCTGTTCCGATCAGCCAATAGAATGCGAGCTCAATCTGATTGGCTGATCGGATCAGCCAATCGGATTGAACTTGATTCTGATTGGCTGATTCCATCAGCCAATCAGAATATTCCTACCTTAATTCCGATTGGCTGATAGAATCCTATCAGCCAATCGGAATTCGAGGGACGCCATCTTGGATGACGTCATTTAAAGGAACCGTCATTCGGCTAGTAGGCGTCGGGAGAAGAGGATGTTCCGCGTCGGATGGAAGATGATGGCTCCCGAAGAAAGAAGATTGAAGATGCCGTTGATAGAAGACTTCATCCGGATCATGGACCTCTTCAGCTCCCGCTTGGATGAAGACTTCAGCTGGATCATGGACCTCTTCAGCTCCCGCTTGGATGATGACTTCAGCCGGATCATGGACCTCTTCAGTCCTCCGCTTGGGCTTGGATCAGGACATCGGAGGAGCTCTTCTGGATCGATCGGTGAACCTGTTATGGTGAAGATAAGGTAGGAAGATCTTCAGGGGCTTAGTGTTAGGTTTATTTAAGGGGGGTTTGGGTTAGATTAGGGGTATGTGGGTGGTGGGTTGTAATGTTGGGGGGGGGGTATTGTATGTTTTTTTTTACAGGCAAAAGAGCTGAACTTCTTGGGGCATGCCCCGCAAAGGGCCCTGTTCAGGGCTGGTAAGGTAAAAGAGCTTTGAACTTTAGTAATTTAGAATAGGGTAGGGCATTTTTTTATTTTGGGGGGCTTTGTTATTTTATTAGGGGGCTTAGAGTAGGTGTAATTAGTTTAAAATTGTTGTAATATTTTTCTTATGTTTGTAAATATTTTTTTATTTTTTGTAACTTAGTTTTTATTTTTTGTACTTTAGTTAGTTTATTTCATTGTAGTTATTTGTAGGAATTGTATTTAATTTATTTATTGATAGTGTAGTGTTAGGTTTAATTGTAGGTAATTGTAGGTATTTTATTTAATTAATTTATTGATAGTGTAGTGTTAGGTTTCATTGTAGGTAATTGTAGGTATTTTATTTAATTTATTGATAGTGTAGTGTTAGGTTTAATTGTAACTTAGGTTAGGATTTATTTTACAGGTAATTTTGTAATTATTTTAACTAGGTAGCTATTAAATAGTTCTTAACTATTTAATAGCTATTGTACCTGGTTAAAATAAATACAAAGTTACCTGTAAAATAAATATAAATCCTAAAATAGCTACAATGTAATTATAATTTATATTGTAGCTATATTAGGATTTATTTTACAGTTAAGTATTTAGCTTTAAATAGGAATAATTTTTTTAATAAGAGTTAATTAATTTCATTAGATTTAAATTATATTTAAGTTAGGGGGGTGTTAGTGTTAGGGTTAGATTTAGCTTTAGGGGTTAATGCATTTATTAGAATAGCTGTGAGCTCCGGTCAGCAGATTAGGGGTTAATGTTTGCAGTTAAGTGTCGGCGATGTTAGGGAGGGCAGATTAGGGGTTAATACTATTTATTATAGGGTTAGTGAGGCGGATTAGGGGTTAATAACTTTATTATAATAGCGGTGCGGTCCGGTCGGCAGATTAGGGGTTAATAAGTGTAGGCAGGTGGAGGCGACGTTGAGGGCGGCAGATTAGGGGTTAATAAATATAATATAGGGGTCGGCGGTGTTAGGGGCAGCAGATTAGGGGTATATAGCTATAATGTAGGTGGCGGCGCTTTGCGGTCGGCAGATTAGGGGTTAATTATTATAGGTAGCTCGCGGCGACGTTGTGGGGGGCAGGTTAGGGGTTAATAAATATAATACAGGGGTCGGCGGTGTTAGGGGCAGCAGATTAGGGGTACATAAGTATAACGTAGGTGGCGGTCGGCAGATTTGGGGTTAAAAAATGTAATCGAGTGGCGGCGATGTGGGGGGACCTCGGTTTAGGGGTACATAGGTAGTTTATGGGTGTTAGTGTACTTTAGAGCACAGTAGTTAAGAGCTTTATGAACCGGCGTTAGCCCAGAAAGCTCTTAACTCCTGACTTTTTTCTGCGGCTGGAGTTTTGTCGTTAGAATTCTAACGCTCACTTCAGACACGACTCTAAATACCGGAGTTAGAAAGATCCCATTGAAAAGATATGATACGCAAATGACGTAAGGGGATCTGCGGTATGGAAAAGTCGCGGCTGAAAAGTGAGCGTTAGACCCTTTTTTGAGTGACTCCAAATACCGGCGGTAGCCTAAAACCAGCGTTAGGAGCCTCTAACGCTGGTTTTCACGGCTACCGCCAAACTCCAAATCTAGGCGTTAGTTAGCTACAATATAACTAATAGTTACATTGTAGCTAGCTTAGGGTTTATTTTTATTCTACAGGCAAGTTTGTATTTATTTTAACTAGGTAGAATAGTTACTAAATAGTTATTAACTATTTAATAACTACCTAGCTAAAATAAATACAAATTGACCTGTAAAATAAAACCTAACCTAAGTTACACTAACACCTAACACTACACCACAATTAAATAAATTCCCTAAATTAAATACAATTAAATAAATTAAATACAATGAGCTAAATTAACAAAAAAACAAACACTAAATTACAGAAAATAAAAAACAAATTACAAGATCTTTAAACTAATTACACCTAATCTAATAGCCCTATCAAAATAAAAAAAGCCCACCCAAAATAAAAAAACCCTAGCCTAAACTAAACTACCAATATCCCATAAAAGGGCCTTTTGCGGGGCATTGCCCCAAAGAAATCAGCTCTTTTACCTGTAAAAAAAATACAAACAACCCCCCCAACAGTAAAACCCACCACCCACACAACCAACCCCCCAAATAAAAGCCTAACTAAAAAAACCTAAGCTTAGGTCACCTTAATAGATTTCTCACTCTCATTCAAAAAGGCTACAAAGGCAGCTTCCCTCCCATACCAGGATGAAAATCATTGATAAATCTCTTATAAAGCTTAATAGCTTTATTGAAATGGCCTCTATATCTTCATAGATCAGGGCACCCTCCCACCACCCCAAAAAGAGGTTGGCGTTGGAGGAGGCAAACCGTTCCCCCATCGCTGTGCCCTGTCTCTGAAGATAGAAGTAATCTTCGAACATTAGGTAGTTGTTCTCAAGCAAAAATTTGATTACCCTTACAATATAAGATTTGAAATTGTCAAATGTCAAAATTAGTACCCTGGTCTAGAAAATATTTGATTGCCCTCAGGCCCAGGGAATGGGGAATAGTGGAATACAGGGAAACTACGTCTATGGTCAAACAACTGTTGTTTTCCTTCCACTTAAATGTCTTGAAGATATTAAGGACATTAGTGGTATCTTTTTTTTTTTTTTTTTTTTTTTTAAATTTGTTTCTTTTATTTTCCAACAATATATTTACATAATTGAACTATTACATGTGAATTCCTGTTCGCCTCGCAGGGCGTTACATTGCAAGGAAATAATAATAAAGAAAAAAAACAAAAGAACATAATCAATTCATTAAGCACTGTGCAGGCAAAAAAAGAAAAAAAAAAAAAGACAAAAATTATAAGCTGATTCTAATAATACTTCTTAGAACAGGACTAATCTTAAATAATAACATTCTAACCCTTACGGGTCGTGTATTTCAGGTATCTTGTCTTAACCCATTGTTTGTGTTAATTCTGCTTGGGTAATTCCATACTACATTACTGAACTTGTTAATCCGCTGAATCTATGAATTACCTGCTACACTGAAGGTGTTCAATGAATTGGCCAGGATTAACATGAGCTGTGGGAAGAGGAGAGGGATAAGCCCAGTAGGGGGTAGAGGGCTTGAGGAAAGGGGACGAGAGGGTTGAAAAAAAAAAAAAAAAGGAAAGGGGGGGGGGGGGGAAAATAAATAATTCTTGGAAAAGGAAAGAAACCTAGATATTAATTTCCCATTTTATTTCTGAATTCCAATATCTTTACCAGTTTCCTAGAAGGACTAGATCTGAATTCCTAAATGGGTAAATTAAATGGTCTATTTCTTCTTTTGGGAAAATCTTTATAAAGTCTGACCATTTTTAAAAAAATCTATTAATATCTCGTGGTTCAAATAGTTTTGAATCATGCTGTTCTAGTATGCATTGCTTTTTCAAGCAATTTTTAATCTCTGATATACTAGGAGTTGACATTTCCTTCCATTTCTTAAATAGTAAATATCTTGCTGCCAGTATAGTAGTATTGACAATAAATTCTTTGTCTAGTGGGGATCCTTCTTCTGTTCTGAAAAATATTATTCTAACATATGAGAACACTACATGGGTAATACCTATTGTTCTGGTGAGCCAAAATTCCACCCTTCTCCACATTGCTCTAACCTTTGGACATTCCCAAATCATGTGCTTAAGATTAGCTGCACCCAGTGAACATTTTGGACATTTGTTAAATTGAGTATTTCCCCATCTGCAACCCTTTTCCGGGGTAATATCCGTCATGTAGAGAAGTTTCAGATGTGACTCCCTCCATGTAGAGGAAAGTGTTGTCTGACTAACAATTGATATAGATGATTGGGAGTATCCCTCATCTAAATGTATTGGCTCTATAATTGGATCCCATTTTGATTCTATTTTTATTATGTTACTTGGCCCTTTGCTTACATTTAGTAGTTGATAGCAAGGAGAAATGGACATCTGTCCTTTTTTGACCAGCAATAACCAATTCTCTAGTGGTCCCAGCGACCAATTCCAACCTGATGTGCTTGCTAACTTCCAAATATAATGTCTTAACTGGAGATAAATAAAAAAATATTTTTGTGGGATGCTGAACTCATTCCTGAGATCATTAAATGATTTAATGCAATTCCTTGTTATATCTATTAATTGTGTCACTCTTTCAAGACCCTTTTTCTGCCATCTTTGAAGAGGTGATATTTGTAGTCCTAATTCGAACTGCGGGTTTCCAATTAAGGGTAGATAATTTGAGATTTTTTCATTAATTTTTAACATATTACAGATCTTTAGCCATGCTTTTATTGGAACAACCAAAGAATGAAATTTCTTGATTTCTTTTGGTATATCAGTCATTTTATTATGAATTAACGCTGTAGGGAGATAAGGAAAGCTTATATTCCTCTCTATGTCATTATCTGTTACGTAATCTTTACAATGAATCCAATCTGTTACTATACGGGCTAAGAAAACAAGATTATATAGATGTAAGTCTGGTAGAGCATATCCTCCAAATTTTATAGGAAGAGATCATTTTTCAAGAGAAATTCTAGATTTCTTGCCTTGCCATATAAATTTTCTGAGTGTTATATTTAAGAGTCTTATATCTTTTTGTTTTAATAAGGTTGGTATATTCTGACATATATACAGGATTTTTGGTAATAATATCATTTTGTACAGAGCAATTCGGCCAGAGAGTGAGATAGGGAGGTTCTGCCAAACCTTCAATGTATTTCTAGTGGCTTCTAAGATTGGAGATATATTAAGAGAATACCATTGTTCTGGATTTGAGGAAACTATAATACCTAAATATTTAAATGAATCAATTGCAATCTTAAACGGTATATTTTCTATAGGTTGTTTTGGATAGATTAGCCAGTACAGTTCAGATTTATTAGTATTTATCCTATAGCCTGAGAATGAGCTAAATTGGGATATAATAGATAATAATTTAGGGATGTTTTTCTGAATATTACTCATGTAAATTAAAATGTCATCAGCGTATAATGAAATTTTCAGTTCTTTTTTCCTTATTTTAATTCCTTCAATATCCTGCCTAATTAAAATTGCTAGCGGTTCAAATGCAATATTGTACAGCAATGGAGATAGAGGGCAGCCTTGCCTTGTGCCTTTCACCAGGTGGATATCTGTTGATTGTCTTGTGTTAACTAACAGCTTAGTGTGTGCTTTTTTATAAAGATTGTCAATAAATTTAAGGAATTGACCTTTAAACCCAAATTGTAATAATGTATGTAATATATGGTCATGATGAATCGAGTCGAATGCCTTTTCGGCATCGACTGAGATTATTGCTTTGTCTAAATGATCTTGCCCTCCGCCTTGTGTTTGCATCGGCTCTTTTCTAACATAATCAATAGTAAGAAATAGCTCACGGATTTTAGCTGAAGAGTTTCTGTTTGTCAGTAAGCCAATGCTTATTACCATGCAACAATTGACGGCTGTAATGGATAACTCCATAGCAAATATTTTATCCAAAATGCCTGCATATCAGAGAAAGCGTGATTGCTCTGTTTTAAACACTGAAGAGCAGGAGGGCGCTGATGATAATTGTTCTGTCATACCCTCACACCAATCTGAAGGGGCCATGAGGGAGGTTTTGTCAGATGGGGAAATTTCAGATTCAGGAAAATTTCTCAACAGGCTGAACCTGATGTTGTGACATTTAAATTTAAATTAGAACATCTCCGTGCACTGCTTAAGGAGGTATTATCTACTCTGGATGATTGTGACAACTTGGTCATTCCAGAAAAATTATGCAAGATGGACAAGTTCCTAGAGGTTCCGGTGCACCCCAACGCTTTTCCTATACCCAAGCGGGTGGCGGACATAGTGAATAAGGAGTGG
Organism: Bombina bombina; assembly: GCF_027579735.1. Lineage (NCBI taxonomy): Eukaryota > Metazoa > Chordata > Amphibia > Anura > Bombinatoridae > Bombina > Bombina bombina. The sequence goes on from NC_069499.1 coordinate 1,382,158,512, forward strand.
GAGAAGCCCGGCATACCTTTTGTTCCCCCTCCTATATTTAAGAAATTATTTCCTATGGTCGACCCCAGAAAGGACTTATGGCAGACAGTCCCTAAGGTCGAGGGGGCAGTTTCTACTCTAAACAAGCGCACTACTATTCCTATCGAGGATAGTTGTGCTTTCAAAGATCCTATGGATAAAAAATTGGAGGGTTTGCTTAAAAAGATTTTTGTACAGCAAGGTTACCTTCTACAACCCATTTCGTGCATTGTTCCTGTCACTACAGCAGCGTGGTTCTGGTTCGAGGAACTAGAAAAGTCGCTCAGTAGAGAGACTCCATATGAGGAGGTTATGGACAGAGTTCACGCACTTAAGTTGGCTAACTCTTTTATTTTAGATGCCGCTTTGCAATTAGCTAGATTAGCGGCGAAAAATTCAGGATTTGCAATTGTGACGCGCAGAGCGCTTTGGCTAAAGTCTTGGTCAGCGGATGTATCATCCAAGACAAAATTGCTTAACATCCCCTTCAAGGGTAAAACTCTCTTTGGGCCAGAATTGAAAGAGATTATTTCAGACATCACTGGGGGAAAGGGCCACGCCCTCCCACAAGATAGGCCTTTCAAGGCCAAGAATAAGTCTAATTTCTCCAACATAGGTGTGTCCGGTCCACGGCGTCATCCTTACTTGTGGGATATTCTCCTCCCCAACAGGAAATGGCAAAGAGCCCAGCAAAGCTGGTCACATGATCCCTCCTAGGCTCCGCCTTCCCCAGTCATTCTCTTTGCCGTTGTACAGGCAACATCTCCACGGAGATGGCTTAGAGTTTTTTAGTGTTTAACTGTAGTTTTTATTATTCAATCAAGAGTTTGTTATTTTAAAATAGTGCTGGTATGTACTATTTACTCTGAAACAGAAAAGAGATGAAGATTTCTGTTTGTAAGAGGAAAATGATTTTAGCAACCGTTACTAAAATCGATGGCTGTTCCACACAGGACTGTTGAGAGGAATTAACTTCAGTTGGGGGAACAGTGAGCAGACTTTTGCTGCTTGAGGTATGACACATTCTAACAAGACGATGTAATGCTGGAAGCTGTCATTTTCCCTATGGGATCCGGTAAGCCATTTTTATTACAGACAGTAAAAAAGGGCTTCACAAGGGCTTTTTAAGACTGTAGACATTTTCTGGGCTAAATCGATTTATATATAAACATATTTTATACTCCATAGCCTTGAGGAATTATTTTAATCTTGTGAATTTTGTAAAATAACCGGCAGGCACTGTATTGGACACCTTATTCTCTAGGGGCTTTCCCTAATCATAGGCAGAGTCTCATTTTCGCGCCTGTATTGCGCACTTGTTTTTGAGAAGCATGACATGCAGATGCATGTGTGAGGAGCTCTGATACATAGAAAAGACTTTCTGAAGGCGTCATTTGGTATCGTATTCCCCTTTGGGCTTGGTTGGGTCTCAGCAAAGCAGATACCAGGGTCTGTAAAGGCGTAAATATAATAACGGCTCCGGTTCCGTTATTTTAAGGGTTAAAGCTTCCAAATTTGGGTGTGCATACTTTTAAGGCTTTAAGACACTGTGGTGAAATTTTGGTGTATTTTGAACAATTCCTTCATACTTTTTCGCAATTGCAGTAATAAAGTGTGTTCAGTTTAAAATTTAAAGTGACAGTAACGGTTTTATTTTAAAACGTTTTTTGTACTTTGTTATCAAGTTTATGCCTGTTTAACATGTCTGAACTACCAGATAGACTGTGTTCTGAATGTGGGGAAGCCAAGGTTCCTTCTCATTTAAATAGATGTGATTTATGTGACACAAAATTTAGAGAAAATGATGCCCAAGATGATTCCTCAAGTGAGGGGAGTAAGCATGGTACTGCATCATCCCCATCCCTTCGTCTACACCAGTCTTGCCCACACAGGAGGCCCCTAGTACATCTAGCGCGCCAATACTCCTTACTATGCAACAATTAACGGCTGTAATGGATAATTCTATCAAAAACATTTTAGCCAAAATGCCCACTTATCAGCGATAGCGCGACTGCTCTGTTTTAGAAAATACTGAAGAGCATGAGGACGCTGATGATATTGTTTCTGAAGGGCCCCTACACCAGTCTGAGGGGGCCAGGGAGGTTTTGTCTGAGGGAGAAATTTCAGATTCAGGGAAAATTTCTCAACAAGCTGAACCTGATGTGATTACATTTAAATTTAAGTTGGAACATCTCCGCGCTCTGCTTAAGGAGGTGTTATCCACTCTGGATGATTGTGAGAATTTGGTCATTCCAGAGAAACTATGTAAAATGGACAAGTTCCTAGAGGTCCCGGGGCCCCCCGAAGCTTTTCCTATACCCAAGCGGGTGGCGGACATTGTAAATAAAGAATGGGAAAGGCCCGGTATACCTTTCGTCCCTCCCCCCATATTTAAAAAATTGTTTCCTATGGTCGACCCCAGAAAGGACTTATGGCAGACAGTCCCCAAGGTCGAGGGGGCGGTTTCTACTCTAAACAAACGCACCACTATACCCATAGAAGATAGTTGTGCTTTCAAAGATCCTATGGATAAAAAATTAGAAGGTTTGCTTAAAAAGATGTTTGTTCAGCAAGGTTACCTTCTACAACCAATTTCATGCATTGTCCTGTCACTACAGCCGCGTGTTTCTGGTTCGATGAGCTAGAAAAGGCGATCATTAATAATTCTTCTTCTTATGAGGAGATTATGGACAGAATTCGTGCTCTCAAATTGGCTAATTCTTTCACCCTAGACGCCACTTTGCAATTGGCTAGGTTAGCGGCGAAAAATTCTGGGTTTGCTATTGTGGCGCGCAGAGCGCTTTGGTTAAAATCTTGGTCAGCGGATGCGTCTTCCAAGAAACAAATTGCTTAACATTCCTTTCAAGGGGAAAACGCTGTTTGGCCCTGACTTGAAAGAGATTATCTCTGATATCACTGGGGGCAAGGGCCACGCCCTTCCTCAGGATAGGTCTTTCAAGGCCAAAAATAAACCTAATTTTCGTCCCTTTCGCAGAAACGGACCAGCCCCAAGTGCTACGTCCTCTAAGCAGGAGGGTAATACTTCTCAAGCCAAACCAGCCTGGAGACCAATGCAAGGCTGGAACAAAGGAAAGCAGGCCAAGAAACCTGCCACTGCTACCAAGACAGCATGAGATGTTGGCCCCAGATCCGGGACCGGATCTGGTGGGGGGCAGACTCTCTCTCTTCGCTCAGGCTTGGGCAAGAGATGTTCTGGATCCTTGGGCGCTAGAAATAGTCTCCCAAGGTTATCTTCTGGAATTCAGGGGCTTCCCCCCAAGGGGGAGGTTCCACAGGTCTCAATTGTCTTCAGACCCACATAAAAAAACAGGCATTCTTGCATTGTGTAGAAGACCTGTTAAAAATGGGAGTGATTCATCCTGTTCCATTAGGAGAACAAGGGATGGGGTTCTACTCCAATCTGTTCGTAGTTCCCAAAAAAAGAGGGAACGTTCAGACCAATCTTAGATCTCAAGATCCTAAACAAGTTTCTCAAGGTTCCATCGTTCAAAATGGAAACCATTCGAACAATTCTTCCTTCCATCCAGGAAGGTCAATTCATGACCCACGGTGGATTTAAAGGATGCGTATCTACATATTCCTATCCACAAGGAACATCATCGGTTCCTAAGGTTCGCATTCCTGGACAAGCATTACCAGTTTGTGGCACTTCCGTTCGGATTAGCCACTGCTCCAAGGATTTTCACAAAGGTACTAGGGTCCCTTCTAGCGGTTGCTAAGGCCAAGGGGCATTGCAGTAGTACCTTACTTGGACGACATTCTGATTCAAGCGTCGTCCCTTCCTCAAGCAAAGGCTCACACGGACATTGTCCTGGCCTTCTCAGATCTCACGGATGGAAAGTGAACGTAGAAAAGAGTTCTCTATCTCCGTCAACAAGGGTTCCCTTCTTGGGAACAATAATAGACTCCTTAGAAATGAGGATTTTTCTGACAGAGGCCAGAAAAACAAAACTTTGAACTCTTGTCAAATGCTTCATTCTGTTCCTCTTCCTTCCATAGCGCAGTGCATGGAAGTAATAGGTTTGATGGTAGCGGCAATGGACCATAGTTCCTTTTGCGCGCATTTCATCTAAGACCATTACAACTGTGCATGCTCAGTCAGTGGAATGGGGACTATACAGACTTGTCTCCGACGATACAAGTAAATCAGAGGACCAGAGATTCACTCCGTTGGTGGCTGTCCCTGGACAACCTGTCACAGGGGATGAGCTTCCGCAGACCAGAGTGGGTCATTGTCACGACCGACGCCAGTCTGGTGGGCTGGGGCGCGGTCTAGGGGACCCCTGAAAGCTCAGGGTCTTTGGTCTCGGGAAGAATCTCTTCTACCGATAAATATTCTGGAACTGAGAGCGATATTCAATGCTCTCAAGGCTTGGCCTCAGCTAGCAAAGGCCAAGTTCATACGGTTTCAATCAGACAACATGACAACTGTTGCGTACATTCAACCATCAGGGGGAACAAGGAGTTCCCTGGCGATGGAAGAAGTGACCAAAATCATTCAATGGGCGGAGACTCACTCCTGCCACTTGTCTGCAATCCACATCCCAGGAGTGGAAAATTGGGAAGCGGATTTTCTGAGTCGTCAGACATTTCATCCGGGGGAGTGGGAACTCCATCCGGAAATCTTTGCCCAAATTACTCAACTGTGGGGCATTCCAGACATGGATCTGATGGCCTCTCGTCAGAACTTCAAGGTTCCTTGCTACGGGTCCAGATCCAGGGATCCCAAGGCGACTCTAGTAGATGCACTAGTAGCACCTTGGACCTTCAAACTAGCTTATGTATTCCCGCCGTTTCCTCTCATCCCCAGGCTGGTAGCCAGGATCAATCAGGAGGGCATCGGTGATCTTGATAGCTCCTGCGTGGCCACGCAGGACTTGGTATGCAGACCTGGTGAATATGTCATCGGCTCCACCATGGAAGCTACCTTTGAGACGAGACCTTCTTGTTTCAAGGTCCGGTCGAACATCCGAATCTGGTCTCACTCCAACTGACTGCTTGGAGATTGAACGCTTGATCTTATCAAAGCGAGGGTTCTCAGATTCTGTCATTGATACTCTTGTTCAGGCCAGAAAGCCTGTAACTAGAAAAATTTACCACAAAATATGGAAAAAATATATCTGTTGGTGTGAATCTAAAGGATTCCCTTGGGACAAGGTAAAAATTCCTAAGATTCTATCCTTTCTTCAAGAAGGTTTGGAGAAAGGATTATCTGCAAGTTCCTTGAAGGGACAGATTTCTGCCTTGTCTGTGCTACTTCACAAAAAGCTGGCAGCTCTGTGCCAGATGTTCAAGCCTTTGTTCAGGCTCTGGTTAGAATCAAGCCTGTTTACAAACCTTTGACTCCTCCTTGGAGTCTCAATTTAGTTCTTTCAGTTCTTCAGGGGGTTCCGTTTGAACCCTTACATTCCGTTGATATTAAGTTATTATCTTGGAAAGTTTTGTTTTTGGTTGCAATTTCTTCTGCTAGAAGAGTTTCAGAATTATCTGCTCTGCAGTGTTCTCATCCTTATCTGGTGTTCCATGCAGATAAGGTGGTTTTACGTACTAAACCTGGTTTTCTTCCGAAAGTTGTTTCTAACAAAAACATTAACCAGGAGATAGTCGTGCCTTCTTTGTGTCCGAATCCAGTTTCAAAGAAGGAACGTTTGTTGCACAATTTGGATGTTGTTCGTGCTCTAAAATTCTATTTAGATGCTACAAGGGATTTTAGACAAACATTTCCTTGTTTGTTGTTTATTCTGGTAAAAGGAGAGGTCAAAAAGCAACTTCTACTCTCTCTCTTTTTGGATTAAAAGCATCATCAGATTGGCTTACGAGACTGCCGGACGGCAGCCTCCTGACAGAATCACAGCTCATTCCACTAGGGCTGTGGCTTCCACATGGGCCTTCAAGAACGAGGCTTCTGTTGATCAGATATGTAAGGCAGCGACTTGGTCTTCACTGCACACTTTTACTAAATTTTACAAGTTTGATACTTTTGCTTCTTCTGAGGCTATTTTTGGGAGAAAGGTTTTGCAAGCCGTGGTGCCTTCCATCTAGGTGACCTGATTTGCTCCCTCCCTTCATCCGTGTCCTAAAGCTTTGGTATTGGTTCCCACAAGTAAGGATGACGCCGTGGACCGGACACACCTATGTTGGAGAAAACAGAATTTATGTTTACCTGATAAATTACTTTCTCCAACGGTGTGTCCGGTCCACGGCCCGCCCTGGTTTTTTTAATCAGGTCTGATAATTTATTTTCTTTAACTACAGTCACCACGGTATCATATGGTTTCTCCTATGCAAATATTCCTCCTTTACGTCGGTCGAATGACTGGGGAAGGCGGAGCCTAGGAGGGATCATGTGACCAGCTTTGCTGGGCTCTTTGCCATTTCCTGTTGGGGAGGAGAATATCCCACAAGTAAGGATGACGCCGTGGACCGGACACACCGTTGGAGAAAGTAATTTATCAGGTAAACATAAATTCTGTTTTTCGTTCCTTCCGTAATTTCGAGGAACGGACCGGCCTCTAATTCTGCATCCTCTAAGCAAGAGGGTAATGCCTCACAGTCCCAAACCAGCCTGGAAACCAATGCAAGGCTGGAACAAGGGTAAGCAGACAAGAAGCCTGCTACGCTAACAAAAACAGCATGAAGGCGTAGCCCCCGATCACGAGACCGGATCTAGTGGTGCATGACTCTCTCTCTTTGCTCAGGAAATAGAAAATAGTTTCTCAGGGTTTATCTTCTGGAATTCAAGGAACTACCCCCAAGGGGAAGGTTCCACCATGTCTCACTTATCCTCAAACCAAATAAAGAGACAGGCGTTTCTTCCATTGTGTAGAAGACTGTTAAAGATGGGAGTGATACACCCAGTTCCAATGACGGAACAAGGGAATGGGATTTTACTCAAATCTGTTCGTAGTTCCCAAAAAAGAGGGAACCTTCAGACCAATTCTGGATTTAAAGATGCTAAACAAATTTCTCAGGGTACCATCGTCAAATGGAAACCCATTCGAACGATTCTTCCCCACTATCCAGGAAGGTCAATTTATGATACGTGGATCTAAAGGATGCGTACCTACATATTCCTATCCACAAGAACATCATCAGTTCTAAGGTTCGCCTTTCTGGACAAACATTACCAGTTTGTGGCCCTCCCATTCGGAATTAGCACTGCTCCAAGGATTTTCACAAAGGTACTCGGGTCCCTTCTAGACGGTTCTAAGACCGAGGGGCATTGCAGTAGTACCATACTTGGACGACATTCTAAACAAGCGTCGTCCCTTTCAAAAGCAAAGGTATACAGACATCGTTCGGCTTTCTCAGATCTCACGGATGGAAGGTGAACATAGAAAAAAGTTCTCTGTCTCTGTCAACAAGAGTTCCCCTTCTTGGGAAACAATAATAGATTCCTTAGAAATGAGGATTTTTCTGACAGATGTCAGAAAATCAAAATTTCTAAGAGCTTGTCAAGTTCTTCATTCTGTTCCACGTCCTTCCATAGCTCAGTGCATGGAAGTAGTAGGGTTGATGGTTGCTGCAATGGACATAGTTCCTTTTGCGCGAATTCATCTAAGACCATTTACAACTGTGCATGCTGAAACAGTGGAATGGGGACTATACAGACTTGTCTCCAGTGATTCAAGTAGATCAGAAGACCAGAGATTCACTCCGTTGGTGGCTAACCCCTGGGCCACCTATCCCAGGGAATGAGCTTCCGCAGACCAGAGTGGGTCATTGTCACGACCGACGCCAGTCTAGTGGGCTGGGGCGCGGTCTGGGAATCCTGAAAGCTCAGGGATTATGGTCTCGGGAAGAGTCTCTTCTCCCGATAAAACATTCTGGAACTAAGAGCGATATTCAATGCTCTCAGGGCTTGGCTTCAGCTTGCAAAGGCCAGATTCATAAGATTCCAATCAGACAACATGACGACTGTTGCGTATATCAATCATCAGGGGGGAACAAGGAGTTCCCTGGCGATGAAGAAGTGACCAAAATAATACAATGGGCGGAGGATCACTCCTGCCATCTATCTGCGATCCACATCCCAGATGTGGAAAACTGGGAAGCAGATTATCTGAGTCGTCAGACATTCCATCCGGGGGAGTGGGAACTCCACCCGGAGATCTTTGCCCAGTTGACTCAATTTATGGGGGCATTCCAGACATGGATCTGATGGCGTCTCGTCAGAACTTCAAGGTTCCTTGCTACGGGTCCAGATCCAGGGATCCCAAGGCGACTCTAGTGGATGCACTAGTAGCACCTTGGACCTTCAACCTAGCTTATGTGTTTCCACCGTTTCCTCTCATTCCCAGGCTGGTAGCCAGGATCAAACAGGAGAGGGCCTCAGTGATCTGATAGCTCCTGCGTGGCCACGCAGGACTTGGTATGCAGACCTGGTGAATATGTCATCGGTTCCACCATGGAAGCTACCTTTGAGACAGGACCTTCTTGTTCAGGGTCCATTCGAACATCCAAATCTGGTCTCCCTCAGCTGATGGCTTGGAGATTGAACGCTTGATTCTATCAAAGCGTGGGTTTTCAGATTCTGTGATAAGATACTCTGGTTCAGGCCAGGAAAACTGGGTAACTAGAAAGATTTACATAAAATATGGAAAAAGATATATCTGCTGGTGTGTAATCCAAGGGGTTCCATGAAATAAGATAAAAATTCCTAAGATTTCGTTCCTTTCTGCAAGAAGGTTTGGATAAAGGATTATCTGCGAGTTCTCCTAAAGGGACAGATTTAGCTTTATCTGTCTTTACTACACAAACGGACTGGCAGCGTGTGCCAGATGTTCAAGCATTTGTTCAGGCTCTGGTTAGGAATCAAGCCTGTTTACAGACCTTTGACTCCTCCCTGGAGTTTAAATCTAGTTCTTTCAGTTCTTCAAGGGGTTCCGTTTGAACTCTACATTCCATAGATATTAAGTTGTTATCTTGGAAAGTTTTGTTTTTGGTTGCTATTTCTTCTGCTAGAAGAGTTTCAGAGTTATCTGCTCTGCAGTGTTCTCTGCCCTATCTGGTGTTCCATGCAGATAAGGTGGTTTTGCGTACTAAGCCTGGTTTTCTTCCAAAGGTTGTTTCTAACAAAATATTAACCATGAGATAGTTGTACCTTCTTTGTGTCCGAATCCAGTTTCAAAGAAGGAACGTTTGTTACACAAATTTGGACGTAAGTCGTGCCTCTAAAATTCTATTTAGAAGCTACAAAAGATTTCAGACAAAACATCTTCTCTGTTTGTCGTCTATTCTGGTAAAAGGAGAGGTCAAAAAGCGACTTCTACCTCTCTTTCCTTTTTGCTTAAAAGCTTCATCCGATTGGCTTACGAGACTGCCGGACGGCAGCCTCCTGAAAGAATCACAGCTCACTCCACTAGGGCTGTGGCTTCCACATGGGCCTTCAAGAACGAGGCTTCTGTTGGTCAGATATGTAAGGCAGCGACTTGGTCTTCACTGCACACTTTTGCCAAATTTTACAAATTTGATACTTTTGCTTCTTCGGAGGCTATTTTTGGGAGAAAGGTTTTGCAAGCCGTGGTGCCTTCCGTTTAGGTAACCTGGTTTGCTCCCTCCCTTCATCCGTGTCCTAAGCTTTGGTATTGGTTCCCACAAGTAAGGATGCGCGTGGACGGACACACCAATGTTGAGAAAACAGAATTTCATGCTTACCTGATAAAATTACTTTCTCCAACGGTGTGTCCGGTCCACGGCCCGCCCTGGTTTTTTTTAATCAGGTCTGATGAAATTATTTTCTCTAACTACAGTCACCACGGTACCATATGGTTTCTCCTATTTTTTTCCTCCTGTCCGTCGGTCGAATGACTGGGGTGGGCAGAGCCTAGGAAGGACTATATGGCCAGCTTTGCTGGGACTCTTTGCCATTTCCTGTTGGGGAAGAGATATTCCCACAAGTAAGGATGACGCAGTGGACCGGACACACCGTTGGAGAAAGTAATTTGTCAGGTAAGCATAAATTCTGTTTTCTTCTTGCCCGGTTTTCTAGGTCTTCTATTTTCAATTGCATTCTCAGTACTTTAATGTTTATTTCTTCTATGCTAGAGTTCTGATTCAGGGTGGTATCCTCTAAGTCAGAAATTCTCTGTTCTGCCTCAGAGATTCTTTTAGAGAACTGCTGTACTTCTGTAGTTAGGGAATTGATATCATGCTTAATTTCATCTCTCAGCTGTTCAAACTTAGGAGAGAGGGCTTCTAATATTTTGGTAACTAGTGTTTGTATGTCAATTTGCTCATTTACAATTAATGGACTGACTGGGTGGGAGTCTGCTGTAATATCTTAAATGTTCTTATTTTTCCTCTCTCTTTGTTTTGTTGCCATGGCTGAGGGAGAAGTTCTAATTTGTGCAGTGATGTATTTATCCATAGATTGTGAAAAAAAAGTGTAAGTGTGTCACTGATTAAGTGATACACAATTATTGGAGGGGAGGGGAAAGGAATTTTCCAATCCTACTGTGCAAGTAAAAAAAAAAAAAAAAGGGAGGGGAGGAGGGGTGAAGTGCCGTGAAGGAATTTATCAAGTGAATTAAGTGAAAATTAATAAAGTGCTATAGTGAATTACGTGGAAAAATTACAGTGAAAGAAAAGGAGAAAAAAAAAAAAAAAGAAGGAAAACACAAGGAGAAAAAAAAAGGGCGGCAGGCCCAAGTGTTTCAGGTCATCTCAGCCATGCAATTCTCCTATTGAGTGAAATTATTTCTAGTTCAATTATATTATTTTCTTTTTCTTTCCCTTTTCTCCTCTTTAAATCTTATATGGGTGTATAATAGTAAGAGAGTTACCCTTTTTTATGTTTTTCAAGAATCGTGCCGGCGTTTAGTTACCTTACACAGAGTTATGTTAGTTTAAATTATACCCAATTTGGTGTGATTTCAAGATAGTTATAAAAATCTTATAAGAAAATCTATTAGCAATTTTCCTATTCAAAAAAAAGATCTACTCCAATCACCCCAAGTGATCACGGTTCTGTGCTATCTACTACTCCAATTCTATTGAGCCCAGTCTTTATGAATACTTTAAGCTACATAGCAGCTTTTGATAGTACTCTTATTTCTCTTTTCCTTCCTTCCCCCCTCTCTCTCTCCTCTCTGTTCCCCCTTTTTCAACAAGCAAAAAAACAAAACAAAAAAGAAATATATTTAAGCGTAAGAAGTAGGAAAAACAAAATGAGCTTAAACAGCAGCCTAGGGTTATTTTCCAACCATCTTTAGCATGTTTTTCTCTTTAAATAGGGCGTAGTCAATAAGGCAAAACTACTTTTAATTTTATTATGCTAAATATGTATACAACACTATTCCCTTTACCGTTGTATTTATGAGACTTATGTAGAGACTCAGTAAATTATATAAGTTTATGCAGTTGTAGTTCTACCTTTCTGATTAGTATAATTGCTATACTTATATAAAAGGCAGTTTAGACACTTACATTCAGCGATTTAAACCAAAAAGCCCTTAGCTCTATTATACATATTTCAGTTATTTTGCTTGATTTAATCAAATACAACCTAAGTAAGTTTCTGGTAATTCGCTTTTGTATATTATGTATCAATTTCAATATACTTAAAAAAAAAAAAAAAATAATAAAAAAAAAAAAATGGTAGAGGGAATCTAACAATGTTGACACTATATTCTAGTATGCCAAGAGATACAAAATTTTCTTTTTTCTTTTTCTCTCCCCCTCCCTCTCTTTGTACTCAGCAGCTGTTAGCTTTAAGCATATATCTCAATCTCAGCTATGCTGTGTATTTTTTTCCCTTTTTCCCCTCTCCCTTCTTCCCCCACTATGGGTCTATTATTCCAGTTTAATATCAGTTAAATCTACTGTTATTTCTTTCGATATATTTATACACTCCTGCCAAGTGAAAGGAAACAATAGGCTCAAAACAATTTTATAGTCCCCTTCGCAGTTTGCAACTCACTGTCGTGTGAGGGAGATCAATATTCAGGAGAAACAAAGCTACATAACAAGGCAAACAAAAAAGTAGCAAACAAGGGAGCCACAATGAAAGTACCTGACCCGATTCTACGGGATCTGCAAGTCCCAAGGCAGCAACGGAAAAAGTACTCGCACTCTGGATAGAAGACTAGTCTCCCCCGCGCAGCATCGGTGGGGGGGGGGGGGGACCGCAGGAGAGTGAGAGAAAAGAAAAAAAAAAGCCTGGGTTTGTTTGAAGGCGTAAACCGCTTCACAGTGAAGAAGGCGTCTATGCTCCACAGGCTTCCTCCCTGTTCTCAGCGTGCTAGTCAGATCCGCTCAATCTGACCCCACCTAGACCCAGACTGTGTGCGAATCGTTCCGCCTCTGGATGTAAGCCGGTCCCGATCAGGATAGAACACTCCTCCTCTCTGTGACTGGAACAATCACACCAGGGGATTTGCCAGGCTCCAATCACCAGCACCGAGTGATAGGCTCTTCTTGACCGCTCAGTGTATGTTCGCGGGACCACCATCTCCATTTTCGCTGTTCTTCACGGAAGGGTAAGCGGCTTTTGCAGGGCTGAGCATCTTCTGCTCCCCCTCACGCAGCACCGGTGGGAGGGGGGGTTGATGTAAAGTTCTCGATATGCCAGAGAAATCAGCTTTGGAAGGATACTGCTCCTCCAGTTGTTTATATGGAAACCGGGATACTAGCAGTTCTTTTAAAATGTAGCTGTCCTTCCCCAGTTTTTATTTTCTTTCTTTGTATAGGAGCTAGTACTTTTGGCAACAGCAAAGGAAGAAATAGTTATCTCAGTCTGTAAGTTGCTGCAAACTGCAGCTGGGTGCGTTGGCTTAGCACCTGTGGAGTGTTTGGAGCTGGTAATAAATTGCTAAATGAGCCACCCACAGGCTAGGGTTTAGGCACTAATTCTCTGCCAAACAGCTCAGGGAGCAGAGAGCAAGTGTTCTCACGTCCTCTCGCTTGTGCTCCACCCAAGACACTCCCTCTCCTCCGTGGTATCTTTTAAATGACTCATTAAACTCGAGACCAAAGGCTGCAGGATACCATCAACCCACTCAGATAGAGGCTCTAACAAGGAGCCTATGCCAGACACAATAGGTGTGCCTTTGATGTTATCCAGACTTTTGTGTGTTTTGAGTAGGTGATAGAAAATTGGCATAACAGGATTATGAACATATAGGCAAAGAGGTCTCTATATAAATAAACCCATCCATGAGACCATTGTCAAGTAATGAAAGCAGCTCTCTTTGAATCCGCTTCATAGGGTTTCCAGAAAGCTTTATATAGACTTATTGATCATTTAATTGCCTCAATGCTTCAGAAACATACCAATGTCTATCACAAACAACATTGCTGTTACCTTTATCGGATTTTTAAATCACAATTTTTTTTCATGATCTTGTAGTGATTTCAAAGCCTCTTTCTCTTTCCTAGTGAGGTTATGTTTGTGTATTTTGAGTGTTTTTTTTTAAAAAAATTCTACAAATTGATTAGATTCTCTGTTATCCTTTTCTGAAAGAGCTCTAAATGTTTTCTCCTTGATTGTGTGGGATAAAATTTTGATTTGACCTTCATTTTCTTTTTTGGTTCAAGGGGTGGTTCCATGGTTTTAGCACTTTCAGACATTAAGTCTTGTAAATCAAGAACTGCACATTCATCCACAAAATTAATATCTAGAGGTGAAATATTTAGAATATCCAAAGCAGCCCTCTAAACAATGAGCCAAAATGTTTTTTTTAGGGGGAGGAGGCGTATGAGTCTGTTAACATAGAGTATTGTTTGAAGGAGATTGAAGTCATTACTCGGAAAAAAAACCTAGGCCATAAATAAGTACCTTAAGCTCTTCACTGGTAAGGATATGAGAGGATAGGTTAATAACTACATAATAAATTGTATGCCTTATCATTTCTGTCCCCTTAGTTGTTAACGGTTCTGTTTGATCTTTGTATTCTGGGTGATATTTACATTTGTTCCCCCACCTTTCATACCTTTGGTGTCCCTGTGAAAAACCTGGGTCTTAGGTTGTGTAATGACCTTCTCTTTGTTTGCCTCCATTCTTTCTTTGGGCCTAGCTTCCAATTCTGATTGCTGTGCTTCACTGTTCTTAGTTTCCCTGTCAATCCTGACTAGATTGCTGGGTGTTGTTTCAGCCTCAGTTTCAGACTGTACAAATTCATCTGATGTGAGCAAATATCTGCCTGAGGAAGATCCATCATCACTTGTTTCTACATCACTAAATGTGACTGTTTTCTTTTTCCAATTTATTTTTTGCTTTCTACATTTGGGGCCCTTTCCCTTTGAATTAGATTCTATCTGGCCTACCATCTGACCTCTGATTTTATTTTTTCCAAATATAAACCCGATTACTTGAGTAATCTTTGCTATCGCTAAGATATTTAGAATGTTTAAGGTTAATAATCTGATTTCTGACTTCTTCTACAGCCTGGTGGAGTATGGCATCATATGTTCTGTATTCCACAACATTTTTAAAGTTATTCATCTCTGATGAATATCCTCTTTAAGTGAGGCCAACTGTGACAGCTTAAACTTAATTAATAGTCCCATCAGTCTCAGAGAGCACTCAGTGAGTACATCATTCCATTCCATAATAAAGTCTTTATCCTCAACCTCAAAAGTGGGGATTTTTTGCAATCGCAATCCCCTTGGTATCATGCCTCTGTTAATATACTTGTCAAAGAGCCAGTTATCAAGTCTTAGTCTCTGTTCCTTAATTTTAAGTTTTTCCATAGTCATAAGTAAGTCGTTAAGGTTAACATTATCTTTGTATGATTCCCCATTGAACAGATCATCGATGTCCAGTTTATACAAATCACAGTCATCAGTAGTTTTTTTTTTTGTTTTTGTTTTTTTTTAATTATATTTTTATTGAGGAAAAAGAAGTTTACAAACACAAAACTAGTATACAGTTTACATGAATGCACACTTTAACATATTGAGCATCATCATAGAGGCAAAACAGGAATAAATTTACATATAATCCAAGAGTTTCTAAGTTTCAAAATTCCATGCCTTGCCACCGCAACTGGTATTAAAAGGTGAACAGCATCCTCATTTTTATCTCTAATACATGCTGGGTTGACCACTCAAGGGTCCATTAATAGTGCATAATAATTGTAAAGTTGGGGTAGTTTAGAACCTGAGTCAAAGAGAAGAGAGGGCTATTTGGACTCAGCACTCCTGTGGTGACCCTATATGTAAGATAAATTATAGGGTTAATGGGATATGAAGGCTAATCCTGTACTAAGTCTATGAAGGGACAGCAAACATCCAAGGTCCCAACCGGCAGACCCTCTCATATACAAGATGCTGGCAATGAAGCAGTGATGTGTGGCATAGCCTGCCATCAGGGAAGGGTTAAATAGGCTTTTGCTATAAATATGGTTTTAATAATGAGAGGGTAAAGGTTAATAGAGCTACTTTATTGAGGTTTAAAGTGCAATGTGCATTATAGGGAATGCTATATATGTTAGATAAACCTCAGTTGCCATTGTGGGATGCTATACAATTCGGTTGTCACCCTCACTATTGCCCTTATGGGTGGTCTGAACTCCGACCAAGCATGTTACATATCCATGTATTTTATTTATTTTTTGCCCCAGAAGCTCTCCTACTTTTGCCCCGCCCAGGCCTCGGCCGCTGGCCACGGGAGGAACTCTTGCAACATATTAATCTAATAGATGGATGCTATATTTCTTTATAATATAAGTAGACGCCATTTTATTATTTGTTTACTGAGGTTAATCCCCTAGGGCCCCCCATCAGCCCCACAAGGACACCCCTGGTTGAGCTAAGAAATCTATTTAGGATGGCGATGCAATTTTTCGGATGATATAAATAATACTGCATTGGATATAGAGCCAATAATAAGCGGGTCGGAGACAGCTCCCGCAATGTGTAAATTCAAATTATGAAACAGTGCCGGGTGAACCTACCTCCATCTAACAGTTCTGCCTGTAACACGCACATCAGAATGATTTATAACAAGCAAAGTCTAACTAACATTTTTAAATTTCAAACCTAGCGCAACTGCGCCTAACATTAAAGAAAAAACACATAGTGCTGTAATCCCTGCCACTGCACAAAACATATGCATTTACAGATAGCTGTCTGGATAAACATTTATAACACAATAGTTACTGTAAAAGCATGCCGCTGTGTCTTTATCCTCCGGGTTGTGATTCCCAGCGTGTGTTCTCCCTAATGAACATGACACCAGTTCTTTGCATAGATTGAATGAGTTTGGGCCGTTGCAATGTAGGCTCAGAGTGTTTATTAAAGAGTTGAACTCCTAATGAGTCCAGAGCCTGTGGTGGAGTGTGTGCACCGCTGTCATGTCCAGTGAGTACGGCCAGCGCCGTGCGGTTGCCAATTAAGGTGCTGTTGGACGGTAGGTAACCTGGTAGCTTAACAACATTTCCTGTTCTGGAGCTCTCTCCAAGTCCCTTATCGGTTGTCATCATCTGTGAGCTCGAATCTACCCGACTGGGCAGACCGATGTCATTGTAGGTTGCGGTGTATGTCAAGCCTTGGTTTGAGTGCATGGCTGCTGTGTCTAAAGCTTTAGCGGTTATAGCATTCAGTGCCTCTACCTGAAGGTTTTGTCTAAACAGCAAGCCGGTGATGGGACTGACTTGTTGAGTTCTCTTCTTTTCAGGGTTATCATTATTTGCTCTCATCGATGTATTTTTGCCCCCATACATGTCTGTTGTTAGAATTTTATCTGGTGTTTCAAACTTAGTTCCATGCTGCTTCGAGCCCGATGTCGGCATATGAGGAGCGGTGATGCATTGTATCGGCTTGTCTGTTTTTAATGAATGAGGTGTTGTTTGTAGAGATTTCCAATTGATATCATCTGTGTGCATGGAATGGTCGTTCTGTGTGAGCCGCCAAGAATTTACTAATACACAGTCAAATGGCCGGCAGAAATCCCCACTCAATTGCTTGCTGCATGATGCCGGGTTGTTGCTTGAATTGATAGGCTCTAGTGATTCCGGAGCACTCGCAGATCTATGCGGTATTTTGCTCATGAGCAATTGTATTTCCAGCTCCGAAGGAGCCTTGTCAATTAGTGCTTTGAATATTGCTTCCAGTCGAATAAGTATAGGGTCACACATGATGTAGGAATTTTCTGCCCACGTCTCAGTTATTAGATGTGCTGCTACCCCTTAACTTTGCTTTTCAAATTGAAGAGGCCCAGTAAGCCAGATTGCTCTGACAGCACTGGTAACCCGGCTCTTCCCGGGGGGGGGGTGGATACCAAATAACAGGCCGCCGCCTTTGGCCTTTCTCCGAGCTGAGTCCAGTCATCAGTAGTTTTAAGCGAAAATAATTATTTCTCCATTTGCACCTCCATGGTAGACATAGAGAACAAAACGATATAACATGAAACTATAGCAGTGACTCATTCATACAACTGGAACATATATATAACTCACAATATGAACCAGAATTAAGTTATGAGACTCTATCCAGGGGTATGGAGGAAAATGGGTATACAACAATAGAACAGATTCCCCAAGTCTTCTTAAAACAAATATTGAATGAATAGTTTTTCTTTAGAAGACGGCTATGTAAGCCTATTCTTGAAAGATCCAACATCCAGCACAACAGCACAGAGTAAGGAGCATACAATGGACCAAGCCGTTACTCACATGGTTCACAGGCTACCAAGGTTAAGGAAAATCTTCAGAACGTCTTCAGACCGGCTTGCCGCTATTTTCTTCCTGCTTTCAGCACTAGAGGCTCCAGTTCCACAAGAGGGGTCCCACCGGCTACACAGGAAGTTAGTATAGCGTCTCTGCAAGCTGCCGCCGGTCACGTGTCCACAGTTCAAATCTTCGGCTGGTGTTACTGGATCTTTATCCAGGTACTATGAATCCAAATAAGCCACTGCAAAACTCGAAGAAGTATAGCAATTTCCTCCACTCGCAAAGAAGATATAAAAAACAACAGAGAGTCTTCTTCTAAATGAGTACTGATTTAATTTATTCACAAAAACATAAAAAACTGACTAAAGAAAACGGCCTGATGCGATATCTTTATACTGGCTGCTTAGTATCTTTCTAAGGGACCCTTAAACGAGATTGTGCAATTGTGAACAGGTTTTTATAGAGGATGAGCCTCCATGTGTGCTAAGTCCAAACATATTGATGACAGTGTATATATTATTGAACTTATGGTCACAAATGCTCTTTCCAGATTACAAGTTCAATAATATATGCACTCTTGTGAACAAGTTTGGAGGCTTGTCCCCTATAAAAACCTGTTCATAATTGTGTAATCTCGTTTAAGAAGTATGTCTATCCTGTTAAGATACATATGGCATTCATATGGATACTGAGTGTTGAGGGTACCTTGTGATGACAATAGATGAATGTCACACATGTAAATTAGTTTTTTTTCCTTGCTGAGTGAACTAAGAGGTTCCATGAAGAGAGCATTGCTGTAACCTTAAGAGGTATTCCCAGTTTCTATTTCGATAACATGTAGTTAGCATTCAAAAAATCCTTTTTTTGTAGCTTTTCTGTTGAAAACTAGTTTGTGGTAGTGAGTTTTTAACAAATGATACAATATAGCATTGTGATCACTCAAGAAACTTCAAAGTCGGACAGTACGGAAAATTATCTATTCCTTGATACCTTAAACAGCTTCCAAACAGCAATATATCTGATCACATCAAACTTGTGTATCCATTGGATTTAGACAATGCTGAGAGTATTCCACCTTTGATAAAACAATGGAAAAGACCTGGTAAGGTACCCGATTGTAATGAAAAAATTATTATAGTACTTAGCGCTAAAAGGGCTATGGGCAAAACCACAAAAAGAATGGAAAGTTTAAAAAAATCCATAGGGTTTAATAAAAGTACTGATAGTAAGTAAATTAAAGTTGTATTGGATGCTTGAAATACAAGGGATTCCTTCTAAAGCCTACTGAACTGTCAAAACTATGAAATCTCAGGTTTACTGAAACATACAAATACCAATGTTCAGTTTTGACTGTGACAAGAGTAGATTAGGGTATGTATATTGAAACCCTTGGAAATGGTCAAGACATGTTTTGGAACAGGCAATGGTCTCAGAAAGTAGATATGGATGGAGAACAGAACCAGGCAGCAGAAACAGACCGAAAGGTGCACTAAGTTCAGGACTACCACATTAACTCCCTTTCCCCATAGACTTCTAAAAAGCTAGATCAACTGTGCTAAAGCAAAGGTGCTTTGGGAATACTTCAAATTCCTATGATCTTCACTTAAAAGAAATTATTATTTTTATTTTGAAATTATATATATAATTGAGAATTATATATACAGTATAATTTAGAATCTCCTTTTCGAAAAAACATAAGGATCCTATTATTTTGCTTGGAGGTATTATATGAGATTCTGTCTTTATTTGTGAGTTAGATTTACTTGCTCTAGATAATGCATCAGCTTTAATATTTTGAGTTCCTGGGCGGTATGTTATATAGAACTCAAATCTATCCAAGAACAGTGCCCATCGGACCTGTCGAAAGGACAGGGTTTTACTTTTTTTTAAGTATTCCAATTTTTTGTGATCTGTGAATATAAGAAAAGGTTTAGAAGTGCCTTCTAAAATGTGTCGCCATGTTTCCAGAGCACATTTGATAGCAAGTAACCCCTTATCTCAGATCGAGTAATGTGTTTCAGCTGGTTGCAACCATCTATAATAAAAAGCTACAGGCAGTGGCTTGGATGTTTCATCTAAGCATTGAGAGAGAACTGCTTCAAGTCCTGTGTCAGAAGCATCAGCTTCGAAAATAAATTGACAAGTGTGGTGTGGGAGGTTCAGGATAGGTGCAGTGGAGAAACTATGTTTTAAATGTTGGAAAGCTTTTTCTGCTGAAGGTGTTCAGATGAATTTTTGGTTCTTTTTAGTTAAAGCAGTCAATGGTTTGACTATGGTAGAAAAATTTAGGATACATTTTCTATAAAAGTTTGAGAAGCCTATGAACCTTTGCATAGATTTAACAGATGTTGGTCTAGGCCAATTAGTTATGGCTAGGAGTTTCTCAGGATCTAGAGTTTCTCAGGATCCAGGGGAGAGATAGCAAAAGAGGGGGGAGAGAGAGCAAACGAGGGGAGATAGAGGGGGAGAGAGAGCAAAAGAGGGGGGGAGAGAGATAAAAAGAGGGAGGGAGAGAGCAAAAGAGGGGGGAGAGAGCAAAAGAGGTGGAGAGAGAGCAAAAGAGAGGGGAGAGAGCAAAAGAAGGGGGGAGAGAGCAAAATAAGGGGGAGAGAGAGCAAAAGAGGGGGGGAGAGAGAGCAAAAGAGGGGGGAGAGAGAGCAAAAGAGGGGGGAGAGCAAAAGAGGGGAGAGAGATAGCAAAAGAGGGGGAAGAGAGAGCAAATATAAGGTCTTGATTAAAGACCTTGAGCTAAATTAGTGTTTTGTTGCTAATAACATAAACCCAAATAATAGAGGTGGATTAAATGAGTATAAATTGTTATAAGCTTTTGTTACATTAGAAAGGTTACATACACAGAAGTATTTGTTAAGTGTATGTGGCTTTAAATATGTAGTAAACCAGACTGATAGGAGTTGAGGTATAACAAGGATTGTAACAAAGTATTCAAATATGAGAATATTCACTATTAGTGTTGTTTCTTTGTAAATAGATATGATATTTGTTAAAGGCATGGATTTCCATAAAACAAGTTATCTTAGGAAATATAAGCAGTACTTAGGATGAAGTTCATGTAAATAAACTTAGTGAGCAATGATTAGTAAGTAACAGTTCAAGGTAACGGTCATTTGTATACTTAATAGAGAGACGGTAGTTAAATATTTCAATACTCTGCAGACTGCAGATATACTTGCGGTTTTCCTGAGTAGAAGTGCTCCAATATCAGACTGGCGTCTGGAAGGCCGTACGAGCAGGGTGTCAGCTGAGAAGTTTGTGGCTGTATGAACAGCGTGGTTAGCTGAGCGATGCTCCGGTAGCTGTCTGAACAGCGTGTCAGGTGTGAGGAACTGATGAGGCTGTGTAAAGGTGAGCTGAGAAGTGATGCAACTTGTAGGCAGTAGTTGGATATCCAGATTACCCGCTAAGTCAGGATAACAATGGAGGCTGGATATGCAATTGTCAGCACACAGGTAACAAAAACATAATTTATGCTTACCTGATAAATTCCTTTCTTCTGTAGTGTGATCAGTCCACGGGTCATCATTACTTCTGGGATATTACTCCTCCCCAACAGGAAGTGCAAGAGGATTCACCCAGCAGAGCTGCATATAGCTCCTCCCCTCTACGTCACTCCCAGTCATTCGACCAAGGACCAACGAGAAAGGAAAAGCCAAGGGTGAAGTGGTGACTGGAGTATAAATTAAAAAATATTTACCTGCCTTAAAAACAGGGCGGGCCGTGGACTGATCACACTACAGAAGAAAGGAATTTATCAGGTAAGCATAAATTATGTTTTCTTCTGTTAAGTGTGATCAGTCCACGGGTCATCATTACTTCTGGGATACCAATACCAAAGCAAAAGTACACGGATGACGGGAGGGATAGGCAGGCTCTTTATACAGAAGGAACCACTGCCTGAAGAACCTTTCTCCCAAAAATAGCCTCCGATGAAGCAAAAGTGTCAAATTTGTAAAATTTGGAAAAAGTATGAAGCGAAGACCAAGTTGCAGCCTTGCAAATCTGTTCAACAGAGGCCTCATTCTTGAAGGCCCAAGTGGAAGCCACAGCTCTAGTAGAATGAGCTGTAATTCTTTCCGGAGGCTGCTGTCCAGCAGTCTCATAAGCTAAACAAATTATGCTACGAAGCCAAAAAGAAAGAGAGGTAGCGGAAGCTTTTTGACCTCTCCTCTGCCCAGAGTAAATGACAAACAGAGAAGACGTTTGTCGAAATTTCTTAGTTGCCTGTAAGTAAAATTTTAGAGCACGGACTACATCCAGGTTGTGCAGTAGACGTTCCTTCTTTGAAGAAGGATTTGGGCATAAAGAAGGAACAACAATCTCTTGATTGATATTCCTGTTAGTAACTACCTTAGGTAAGAACCCAGGTTTAGTACGCAGGACTACCTTATCCGAATGAAAAATCAAATAAGGAGAATCACAATGTAAGGCTGATAATTCAGAGACTCTTCGAGCCGAGGAAATAGCCATTAAAAATAGAACTTTCCAAGATAACAACTTTATATCAATGGAATGAAGGGGTTCAAACGGAACGCCCTGTAAAACATTAAGAACAAGGTTTAAACTCCATGGTGGAGCAACAGTTTTAAACACAGGCTTAATCCTGGCCAAAGCCTGACAAAAAGCCTGGACGTCAGGAACTTCTGACAGACGTTTGTGTAACAGAATGGACAGAGCTGAGATCTGTCCCTTTAATGAACTAGCAGATAAACCCTTTTCTAAACCTTCTTGTAGAAAGGCCAATATCCTAGGAATCCTAACCTTACTCCAAGAGTAACCTTTGGATTCACACCAATATAGGTATTTACGCCATATCTTATGGTAAATCTTTCTGGTAACAGGTTTCCTAGCCTGTATTAAGGTATCAATAACTGACTCAGAAAACCCACGTCTTGATAAAATCAAGCGTTCAATTTCCAAGCAGTCAGCTTCAGAGAAGTTAGATTTTGATGTTTGAAGGGACCCTGTATCAGAAGGTCCTGTTTCAGAGGTAGAGACCAAGGTGGACAGGATGACATGTCCACCAGGTCTGCATACCAAGTCCTGTGTGGCCACGCAGGTGCTATTAGAATCACTGATGCTCTCTCTTGTTTGATTCTGGCAATCAATCGAGGAAGCAACGGGAAGGGTGGAAACACGTAAGCCATCCTGAAGTCCCAAGGTGCTGTCAGAGCATCTATCAGGACTGCTCCTGGATCCCTGGATCTGGACCCGTAACGAGGAAGCTTGGCGTTCTGTCGAGACGCCATGAGATCTATCTCTGGTTTGCCCCAACGTCGAAGTATTTGGGCAAAGACCTCCGGATGAAGTTCCCACTCCCCCGGATGAAAAGTCTGACGACTTAAGAAATCCGCCTCCCAGTTCTCCACTCCCGGGATGTGGATTGCTGACAGGTGGCAAGAGTGAGACTCTGCCCAGCGAATTATCTTTGATACTTCCATCATAGCTAGGGAGCTTCTTGTCCCTCCCTGATGGTTGATGTAAGCTACAGTCGTGATGTTGTCCGACTGAAACCTGATGAACCCCCGAGTTGTCAACTGGGGCCAAGCCAGGAGGGCATTGAGAACTGCTCTCAATTCCAGAATGTTTATTGGCAGGAGACTCTCCTCCTGACTCCATTGTCCCTGAGCCTTCAGAGAATTCCAGACGGCACCCCAACCTAGAAGGCTGGCGTCTGTTGTTACAATTGTCCAGTCTGGTCTGCTGAATGGCATCCCCCTGGACAGATGTGGCCGAGAAAGCCACCATAGAAGAGAATTTCTGGTCTCTTGATCCAGATTCAGAGAAGGGGATAAGTCTGAGTAATCCCCATTCCACTGACTTAGCATGCACAGTTGCAGTGGTCTGAGGTGTAAGCGTGCAAAGGGTACTATGTCCATTGCCGCTACCATTAAGCCGATTACCTCCATGCATTGAGCCACTGACGGGTGTTGAATGGAATGAAGGGTGCGGCAAGCACTTTGAAGTCTTGTTAGCCTGTCCTCTGTCAGGTAAATCTTCATTTCTACAGAATCTATAAGAGTCCCCAGGAAGGGAACTCTTGTGAGTGGAACGAGTGAACTTTTCTTTTCGTTCACCTTCCATCCATGTGACCTTAGAAATGCCAGCACTAACTCTGTATGAGACTTGGCAGTTTGAAAGCTTGAAGCTTGTATCAGAATGTCGTCTAGGTATGGAGCTACCGAGATTCCCCGCGGTCTTAGTACCGCCAGAAGAGCACCCAGAACCTTTGTGAAGATTCTTGGAGCTGTAGCCAATCCGAATGGAAGAGCCACAAACTGGTAATGCCTGTCTAGGAAGGCAAACCTTAGGTACCGATAATGATCTTTGTGAATCGGTATGTGAAGGTAAGCATCTTTTAAATCTACAGTGGTCATGTACTGACCCTCTTGGATCATAGGTAAAATTGTCCGAATAGTCTCCATCTTGAACGATGGAACTCTTAGGAATTTGTTTAGGATCTTTAAGTCCAGGATTGGTCTGAAAGTTCCCTCTTTTTTGGGAACCACAAACAGATTTGAGTAAAACCCCTGTCCCTGTTCCGATCGTGGAACTGGAAGGATTACTCCCATTAACAAGAGCTCTTGTACGCAGCGTAGAAACGCCTCTTTCTTTGTCTGGATTGTTGACAATCTTGACAGATGAAATCTCTCTCTTGGAGGAGAGTATTTGAAGTCCAGAAGGTATCCCTGAGATATTATATCTAGCGCCCAGGGATCCTGAACATCTCTTGCCCAAGCCTGGGCGAAGAGAGAAAGTCTGCCCCCCACTAGATCCGATCCCGGATCGGGGGCCCTCAATTCATGCTGTTTTAGGGGCAGCAGCAGGTTTCCTAGTCTGCTTGCCCTTGTTCCAGGACTGGTTAGGTTTCCAGCCTTGTCTGTAGCGAGCAACAGCTCCTTCCTGTTTTGGTGCAGAGGAAGTTGATGCTGCTCCTGCTTTGAAATTACGAAAGGAACGAAAATTAGACTGTCTAGTCTTGGCTTTGGCTTTGTCCTGAGGCAGGGCATGGCCTTTACCTCCTGTAATGTCAGCGATAATCTCTTTCAACCCGGGCCCGAATAAGGTCTGCCCTTTGAAAGGTATATTAAGCAATTTAGACTTAGAAGTAACATCAGCTGACCAGGATTTTAGCCACAGCGCCCTGCGTGCCTGAATGGCGAATCCTGAATTATTCGCCGTAAGTTTAGTAAGATGTACTACGGCCTCCGAAATGAATGAATTAGCTAGTTTAAGGACTCTAAGCCTGTCCGTAATGTCGTCCAGAGTAGCTGAACCAATGTTCTCTTCCAGAGACTCAATCCAGAATGCCGCTGCAGCCGTGATCGGTGCAATGCATGCAAGGGGTTGCAATATAAAACCTTGTTGAACAAACATTTTCTTAAGGTAACCCTCTAACTTTTTATCCATTGGATCTGAAAAAGCACAGCTATCCTCCACCGGGATAGTGGTACGCTTAGCTAAGGTAGAAACTGCTCCCTCCACCTTAGGGACCGTTTGCCATAAGTCCCTTGTGGTGGCGTCTATTGGAAACATTTTTCTAAATATCGGAGGGGGTGAGAACGGCACACCGGGTCTATCCCACTCCTTAGTAACAATTTCAGTAAGTCTCTTAGGTATAGGAAAAACCTCAGTACTTGTCGGTACCGCAAAATATTTATCCAACCTACACATTTTCTCTGGTATTGCAACTGTGTTACAATCATTCAGAGCCGCTAACACCTCCCCTAGTAATACACGGAGGTTTTCCAGTTTAAATTTAAAATTTGAAATATCTGAATCCAGTCTGTTTGGATCAGAACCGTCACCCACAGAATGAAGTTCTCCGTCCTCATGTTCTGCCACCTGTGACGCAGTGTCTGACATGGCCCTAATATTATCAGCGCACTCTGTTCTCACCCCAGAGTGATCACGCTTACCTCTTAGTTCTGGTAATTTAGCCAAAACCTCAGTCATAACAGTAGCCACATCCTGTAATGTGATTTGTAATGGCCGCCCAGATGTACTCGGCGCTACAATATCACGCACCTCCCTCTGAGCGGGAGATGTAGGTACTGACACGTGAGGCGAGTTAGTCGGCATAACTCTCCCCTCGTTGTTTGGTGAAATTTGTTCAATTTGTACAGATTGATTTTTATTTAAAGTAGCATCAATACAGTTAGTACATAAATTTCTATTGGGCTCCACTTTGGCATTGCAACAAATGACACAGGTATCATCCTCTGAATCAGACATGTTTAACACACTAGCAAATAAACTTGCAACTTGGAAATACAATTCAATTAGAATAATATTAAAACGTACTGTGCCTTTAAGAAGCACAGAAGATCTATGACAGTTGAAAATTAATAAATTGAAACAGTTATAGCCTCAATCCTTGTAAACAACACAACTTTAGCAAAGGTTTAATCCCATTAGCAAAGATAACAAATTCTGAAAGCAGGAAACAAATTACAGAATAAACGTTTTTTTATCTCAGTCAAACTATAATTCTCACAGCTCTGCTGAGAGAAATTACCTCCCTCAAAATAAGTTTTGAAGACCCCTGAGCTCTGTAGAGATGAACCGGATCATGCAGGGAATACAATGAGTTGCTGACTGAAATATTTGATGCGTAGTAAAAGCGCCAAAAAACGGCCCCTCCCCCTCACACACAGCAGTGAGGGAGAACAGAAACTGTCAGAAAACAGATTAAGCAACTGCCAAGTGGAAAAATAGTGCCCAAACATTTATTCACTCAGTACCTCAGCAAATGAAAACGATTTTACATTCCAGCAAAAACGTTAAACATAATCTCTAGTTATTAAACAGCTTTATGTATTTCTTACAGTGTAATTCTAGTGAAGTACCATTCCCCAGAATACTGAAGTGTAAAGTATACATACATGACATTATATCGGTATGGCAGGATTTTCTCATCAATTCCATTGTCAGAAAATAAAAACTGCTACATACCTCTATGCAGATTCATCTGCCCGCTGTCCCCTGATCTGAAGTTTACCTCTCCTCAGATGGCCGAGAAACAGCAATATGATCTTAACTACTCCGGCTAAAATCATAACAAAAACTCTGGTAGATTCTTCTTCAAACTCTGCCAGAGAGATAATAACACACTCCGGTGCTATTTTAAAATAACAAACTTTTGATTGAAGATATAAAACTAAGTATAATCACCATAGTCCTCTCACACATCCTATCTAGTCGTTGGGTGCAAGAGAATGACTGGGAGTGACGTAGAGGGGAGGAGCTATATGCAGCTCTGCTGGGTGAATCCTCTTGCACTTCCTGTTGGGGAGGAGTAATATCCCAGAAGTAATGATGACCCGTGGACTGATCACACTTAACAGAAGAAAGTACCGCAATGATTGGAAGATGTATTTCAGCATAGTAGAAGTATATAAACTCCGGACAGGAGTAGCAAAACTAATACAAAGGACACAAGGCTTTAAAGTTAATCCGAAGAGATTCATTAGGAACAAAATAATCAAGCAACAATGGTAAGAGGAAGTGACCTTTTATAGGGTGATTAAGAGGAGGTGCCAGTCTTAAAGAGACAATACGGAGTATTACAGATCCCCCTACTCAAGGAATCCTATCTGAGGATTCGGATTTTGGTTTCCTAGGGTAACGCTTATGAAAAATTCTGAGCAACTTAGGCGCATGAAGATCAGAGGATGAAACCCGAGTTCTCTTCTGGACCATATCCTTTCCATGATACAAGATATTGAAGTTTATTATGGCATAGACGTATCAATGTTGAGTGGAGGTGGAGGAGTTTGTAAATGGTTGGTATGTTTATTTGGAATATGAGGTTTAAATAGAGATACATGAAATGACGGATGTATTTTCTAAGAATCCAGTAGATCTAGAACAACTTTACTTTCATTAATAATCTTCTTAATATGAAATGGTCCTACAAATTGGGATCCGAGTTTTCTAGAGGGTATATAGACATTTAGATGTTTGGTACTGAGCCAGACCATATCTCCGATCTTATATTTGGGACTTGGTCTGTGTTTCAGATCGTAGTAGTATTTCTGATTTCTTTGAGCGTTGGCTAGATGTATCTTAAGAAGATAAATTCCCTTCTTTAGTATAGTTGTGAAGTCAGATGCACTCGGTGATGTTTTATCTGTATCAGAGAGAAGAATACTTTTAGGGTGGTAACCATATGTAGCAAAAAAATGGTGTTGTTTTACTGGAACTGGAAAGTGAGTTATTATATGAAAACTGCCATAGGTAGTAAAGAATACCAATCATCCTGTAGATGAGGCACATAACATCGTAGATACTGTTCGAGAATCTGATTGACTCTTTCTGTAAGTCCATTTGTCTGGGGATGAAAGGCTGTTGAAAGTCGAGAATCCATTTTTAGATTTTTACATAGTGCTTTCCAAAAGAAAGAGGTAAATTGTATTCCACGGTCACTAATTATTGTACTGGGTAAACCGTGGAGCTTTACAATATGTCTGATGAAGACTTTAGTTGTTTCTGTTGCAGTTGGAAGATGTTTTAACGGGATGAAATGAGCCAGTTTGGTTAAATGATCCACAACAACCAGTATAGTATTGTGGTGCTGTGAGGATCGTAGTTCAACAATGAAGTCCATTGATATGGTTGACCAGGGGGTGTCAGGAATTGGATTTGAACATAAGTAGCCAAAAGATTTCTTGCGTTGAATTTTATTTCTAACACAAACATCACATGAAGTAACATATTCAAGAATACTTTGGTTCATTTGAGGCCACCAAAAATATCTTCTTATAAGTTCGACAGTTTTTTGTACACCAGGACCAAAAATAGGCCCGGGCATTTTAAGGCAAAGCAGCCCACTCCTTCCCCATGTTTTATTTAACCGCCCACATACACCAATATGCACGCACACACATATAAACATACATATGCAAGCACATTACACATATAAACATGCATATGCATGCAGATTACAAATATACATATGCTCATAAGCACGCACACCACACACACTCATATGCACCCACACATACACACAATCATATGCATGCACACAACACACATGCACACAATATACATGCACACCGTACACCACACATATACACAATTATATGCATGGACACCATACATGCACACCACTGATACCCACACTCATAAGCACACACACCACACATAGACACACCACACACTCATGCACGCACAACACACACACGTATGCACGCACACCACACATACACACACTCATATGCACGCAAACCATGCATACACCCACACTCATATGCATGCACACAACACATACACCCACATATACACACAACACACAGTCGCATGCATTAATACCATATATATATATATATATATATATATATATATATCTGAAGCGGTTATAGTGGGCACTTTTCGTTCTACAAAAACACATAAAATACCAATGTATGAGATAAAAATTTTTACAAGTCACATCAAATATAACTTAACAGAGGACCCATAGGTCACTTGAAACATGCATGTAAATAGATTATTTTTGGTACTAGTAATGTGAAGTCTTTTTTATAGCTATCGCTCAAACTGGAAAGAGGCGTAAAGGGGTTCCTTACACCTAGCCCATAGGGCCCCACTACTTTATATTACAGATATATGTAATGTTATACAGAGGTCCCCTTTGCCTCACACAAATAAATAATATTATGGAGAGTTTCCCTCTGAGACACACACACTATATCCCCAGTACATTATATAGAGATATATAATATTATGTAGTAGTTCCCTCTGGCACACACACACCATATCCCCAGTACATTATATACAGATATATAATATTATGTAGTAGTTCCCTCTGACACACACACACACACAATATCCCCAGTGCATTATACACACATATATAATACTATTTAGTAGTTCCTTCTTAAAATCATCCCTGAACTCCTTGAACGTCTGAATGGAGCAACAATCTATACCAAATTAGATTTAAAAGGTGCTTACAATCTCATCAGAATGAAGGAAGGAGATGAGTGGAAGACAGCCTTTAGAACTAGGTATGTTCTTTTTCAATATAAGGTCATGCCGTTTGGGCTCTGTAATGCCCCAGGTACATTCCAATACTTCATAAATGATATATTTAGAGACTTAACTGACATCTGTGTAATCATCTACCTAGATGATATCTTGATATATTCCAAAACCAACCATGCCCCTTGCCATGCCCATCAGTCACGCCCCCTAACGGCTCTCCCACCCGGCCACGCCCCCCACTATGGCACTCATCCTCTCTGCTGCTCAAGGCCAGGTATGTTTGTCCTTGCACAGTCTCTACTGCGAATGACTGCATCTGACAAACATACCTGGCCTTTTATTATATAGAATATATATATAGTTGTGGAAAAAATTAAGAGGCTACTGCAAAATTATCAGTTTCTCTGGTTGTACTATTTAAAGGTATGTGTTTGAGTAAAATGAACATTTTTGTTTTATTCTATAAACTACTGACAACATCTCCCAAATTCCAAATAAAAATATTGTTTAGAGCATTTATTTGTAGACAATGACTGGCAGTGTTTTTAGACCTCAATGCAAATCAAACAAGTTCATATTCTTTTTTAAACAACACAATACTAATGTTTTAACTTAGCAAGAGATCAGAAATCAATTTTGGTGGAATAACTCTGATTTTTCCCATAACAGCTTTCATGCATCTTGGCATGCTCTCCACCAGTCTTTCACATTGCTGTTGGCTAACTTTATGCAACTACTGGCGCAAAAATTCAAGCAGCGTGGCTTTGTTTGATGACTTTTGATCATCCATCTTCCTCTTGATCAGAGGTTTTCAATGGGGTTCAGGTCTGAAGATTGAGCTGGCCATGACAGGGTCTTGATCTTGTGGTCCTCCATCCACACCTTAATTGACCTGGCTGTGTGGCATGGAGCATTTTCCTGTTGGAAGAAACAATTCTCAAAGTTTGGGAACATTGTCAGAGCAGAGGAAGCAAGTTTTCTTCCAGGATAACCTTGTACATGGCTTGATTCATGCGACCTTCACAAAGATAAATCTGCATGATTCTAGCCTTGCTGAAGCACCCCTAGATCATCACTGATCCTCCACCAAATTTCACATTGGGTGTGAGAAACTTTGTCTTGTAGACCTCTCCAGGTCTCCCTCTAACTGTTAGATGACTAGGTGTTACGCAAAGCTGAAGATTGGACTAATCAGAGAAGATGACCTGGAATTAGGCAGATTTATCTTTGTGAAGGACGCATGAAATAAGCCACATATAAGGTTATCCTGGAAGAAAATTTGCTTCCTTCTGCTCTGACAATGTTCCCCAACTCTGAATTGTTTTTTCCAACAGGACAATCCTCCATGCTACACAACCGGGTCAATCGAGGTGTGGATGGAGGACACCAGATCAAGATCCTGTCATGGCCAGTCCAATTTTCAGACCTGAACCCCATTGAAATCCTCTGGAATAGGATTAAGAGGAAGATGGATGGTCACAAGCCATCAAACAAAGCGGAGCTGCTTAAATTTGTGCATCAGGAGTGGCATAAAGTCAATCAACATCAATGTGAAAGACTGGTGGAGAACATGCCAAGACACATAAAAGCTGTGATGGAAAAATCAGGGTTATTACACCAAATATTGTTTTCTGAGCTGTTACTGAGTTAAAACATTAATATTGTGTTGTTAAAAAATGAATATGAACTTGTTTTCTTTGCATTATTCAAGGTCTGAAAACACTGCATATTTTTTTGTTATTTTGACGATTTAATTTTCTGCAAATAAATGCATAAGTTTTATTCAAACACATACCTATTAATAGTAGAACCAGAGAAACTGATAATTTTGCAGTGGTCTTAATTTCCCTCAGAGCTATATATATATAATCTCCCAAATAATCATTTCTACACTTACCTTCAGCTATGACACTATGTGGGGACTTTGGTCAGAAAGAACACAGACTTTTGGGAGAAATCTCCCTTTCGGCTCACACAGGCTTTATACAAAGTGGGTACATTTTCTGTATCTGAAATATATCAGACCTTCTTACAATTGTGTCTACAATCACTTCAAGCCTCGCTTTTAGCAGGTTGGGAAAGGGAAGATCTCACACGGATTACGTGGGTGGAGGCTCCTGATAGTTTAGAAAAGGCAAGGAAGCCAACCTTGTCTGAAGCATTCAGGGAATCTCCGGTTCGGCTCCTCCACAGGGCCTATCTGACATCAAGAAAACTGGCTAAATGGGTTGCTAATTGGCCCAATAAATGCACAAAACGTTCTATAGATTCCCCAAACCTAATGCACTATCTATGGGTGTGCCCACCAATAAACCAATTTTGGAGCAAACTCCAATACTGGATTCATAAGAAACTGAACATATCAATTATACTCCAACCGGATAGCATCTTATTTATGCACTGGGAAGCACAGTACAGACAGTTTGATTCTGTACTCAGTTCAATAATTCTAATTGCCAGAAAGTGTATCTTTAAACAATTGATAAAAAGGACAGGACCCTCTCTTTCTTACTTTAGAAGCATGTTAAAACTTCAATTGTTTACCAAATAATTGGATGTAAGAGTAGATGTACAAAATAGACTAGCCCTTTTTCTATGAAAATGGCGCAGATTCATTTTAACATTTGAGTTGGAAGTACAAAGACAAAGTCTTCTGCCATTTCGACATAACACCATATTCTTAGAAGACTCCTTGCAAGGAGAATATATTTGCTTCCAATTGCAATTTTTATTTTTTTCTTCTTTCCTCTCTCTCTCCCCCCACTCTCATTTACTGGGTCCCACTGCCAGTGACACTAGACTCTACTAACTCCTGCTACACAATACATTTTGGTAGGATGCTCAATTTTGTTCACTGTTTAGTTACTGTTTCTTCTGTATTTAAAAGGGACAGTCAAGTCCAAAATAAACTTTCATGATTCAAATAGGGCATGTTATTATAAACAACTTTCCAATTTACTTTTATCCCCAATTTTGCTTTGTTTTCTTGGTATTCTTAGTTGAAAGCTAAACCTAGGTAGGCTTATATGCTAATTTCTTAGACCTTGAAGGCCGCCTCTAATCTGAATGCATTTTGACAGTTTTTCACCACTAGAGGGCGTTAGTTCATGTGTGTCGTATAGATAACATTGAGCTCATGCACTTTAAGTTACCTAGTAGTCAGCACTGATTGGCTAAAATGCAAGTCTGTCAAAAGAACTGAAATAAGGGGGCAGTTTGCAGAGGCATAGATACAAGGTAATTACAGAGGTAAAACGTGTATTATTATAACTGTGTTGGTTATGCAAAACTGGGGAATGGGTAATAAAGGGATTATCTTTTTAAACAACAAAAATTCTTGTGTTGACTGTCCTTTTAAGATTTAATGATTAATATTTAAATGTAAAATCCTGAAAGAAACATGTAAGATGCTTGCCCCAGGTCTTATCCTACAAATGATACTCGGCTTGTAACTTTTATCTTACTGGACAATGTTCAATATAATGTGTCATATAGCGAGTGTTATGTATGTCTACAATTCCTCTTTCAATAAAAAGAAGTTTAAAAAAATACAGTAGAATTGCATAATCAAGAAGCGCATAATAAAAAGACATTGCTATAGCACTTACTCTGAATTTTAAATGAAACTTTACCAGCCCTCTGTATTATTTGACAGCTGTCAGCCAATCACAGACTCATATAGTATAGGCTGCCACAGAAAAGTATGCATTTAAAAAGTCTGAACACAATTTGATATTGGAAGTAAATTTGTAAAGTTTCTTAAAACTGGATGTTCTATCTGAATTTTGCCCATTTTTATATTAGTGTCCTTAAAAAAACCTCCTTCCTTCCCTATTGTCAAAGCAATACTGCTAACAAATGTATGGGGCTGCAATTGTTAAGTGTGAGATGAGCAATACACAGAGAGCTCACAGTTACTGCATGAGGAGGAAGTGGTCACTAATCTCTGGTCACTAAAATAACTCTTCCTGTTTTATATGTGACAGCTTTTCTGACCATATATGTTTCTGGTTAGATGAGATGGAAATTCTGGGGGACTCAATTCTTAAAGGGACAGTAAACTCAAAATTAAACTTTCACGATTTAGATAGAACATGCAATTGTAAACAACTTTCCAATTTACCAAATTTGCTTTGTTCCCTTGGTATCCTTGGTTGAAAAGCATATGCACATATCCTCAGCAATATGTGCAAAGCTGCAGCTGATTGGTGGCTACACACATTTGTCTCTTGTTTATAGCTCACATATGTGTTAAGCTAGCTCACAGTAGTGCATTGCTGCTCCTTCAATAAAGGATTCTAAGAGAATGAAGCAAACTTAATAATAGAAGTAATTTGAAAAATTGTTTAACATGGTATGTACTATCTGAATCATAAAATAATAAATTTGGGTTTCATGTCCCTTTAAGAAAATGTGTTACTCGATATATAGGCGGAAAACATGCAAGGCTGGAGATTTACTTTGTGCAGCAAAAAGAAAAGCTTACAAGAGATTTTCCACACTATGGGCCAGATTACAAGTGGAGGTGTATTTTGCACTCATGTTCGAGGGTTAAAACTACTAGAAGTTAGTTTGCATTCATATTACAAGTTGAAAATAAAAAAATGATGCTCTCTCGTTCGCAAAGTCATGGTAACAAAGAGACTTTAAGAAGTTGCGAACCCAACATCGCATTCCCTCATAGATTTCAAAGGAGCCAAAAACCTAACACCCACAAGTTGCGCAAACACAATCGTGGTTATTTAAAAGCGCAACATAATAAGATAATATTGCATATTTTATAATCCAATATTCTACACATAGCAGAATATGTTCTATTTATTCTTAAAGAGATCTTTTAATATATATCTGATGGATTTTTGCTCAAATATATACTTATGCTTTATACCAATATATAATCATATATATATATATATATATATATATATATACATATATACACAGATATATATCAATATCTATTTAATAATACATAAAACATATTCCGCTATGTAAATACACAGTTAAACATTTTATTAAATATGAATATTGCATAAATATAATTTTACATGTTTTCATATACTTGACAGCAAAGGGCTCCAATGCACATACGTAGTGTGTATGTATATATATATATATATATATATATATACCGTATTTGCTCGATTAAAAGACAATCCTGATTATAAGAGGAACCCCCCAACTGTGGATATTATTTAAAAAAAAAAAAAAGACCCTGATTATAAGATGACCTGACCCCCCCATAAAAAATATCACACAGTTTTTGCCATAAACACTGTTTTATCAGTGCAACAACTAACAAATAGATTATCTGTAAAATCTCAGAGGGAAAAACCATTGCATTTCTCCTCTTGCAGCTATGAAAATTCTCAGTCCCCTTTGCCTCACAAATAGCCCCCTCTGTCTCTTCACCTTCACCCTCTTAATCTTAATTCTGAACCCCTCTCTCTGCTGTACCCACAGCTGAGCTGCTCCCCCTCATCATGAATAATCCTCATTCCAGTAAGCTGTCACCCCCTGCCTACTGTTCTGTCACAGTCACACACAGCTGTAGAGACTGAGCGAGGACAAACACACCTGGCCTTCAACAAACTAACTTGTCCGCCGGGGGCGTGACCAGTGTGACTGGACAGGGCATGACTGGACAGGGCCGGTCGTGACTGGGGCAGGCGTGACAGGGGCGGGGCCGTGCGGGAGCGGCCATGGCCGTGATAGAGAGAGAGCAACAGAGAGGGGGAATGAGAGCAAGAGAGAGCAACAGATAGAGGGGAGATAGAAAAAAAGAGGTGGGGGAGAGAGAAAAAGAGAGGAGAGAGAGCAAAAGAGAGGGGAAGCGGAGCAAAATATGGGGGGGATGAGAGCGCAAAAGAGCAGGGAGAGAGAACAAAAGAGAGGAGAGAGAGAGCAAAAGAGAGGGGAGAGAGAGCAAAAGAGAGGGGAGAGAGAGCAAAAGAGAGTGGGAGAAAGAGCAAAAGAGGGGGGAGAGAGAGCAAAAGAGAGGGGAGAGAGAGAGCACAAAAGAGTGGGCGAGAGAGAGAGCGCAAAAGAGAGGGGGAGAGAGTGGAAAAGATAGGGGGCGAGGGAGAAAGATAGGGGGAGAGAGGGGGAGAGAGAGCAAAAGAGAGGGGGAGAGAGAGCAAAAGAGGGGTGAGAGAGAGCAAAAGAGAGGGGGAGAAAGAGAGAGCAAAAGAGGGGGGAGAGAGAGCGCAAAAGAGAGGGGGGAGAGAGCAAAAGAGGGGGAGAGAGAGAGAAGAGAGGGGGAGAAAGAGAGAGCAAAAGAGGGGGGGAGAGAGAGAGCAAAAGAGAGGGGGGAGAGAGAGAGCGCAAAAGAGAGGGGGGAGAGAGAGCGCAAAAGAGAGGGGGAGAGAGAGAGAAAGCAAGAGGGGGGAGAGAGAGAGAGCAAAATAGGGGGGAGAGAGAGAGAGCAAAATAGGGGGGAAGAGAGAGAGCAAAATAGAGGGGGGAGAGAGAGAGAGAGCAAAAGAGAGGGGAGAGAGAGAGCAAAAGGGGGGGAGAAAGAAAGCAAAAGAGAGGGGGGAGAGAGAGAGCAAAAGAGGGGGAGAGAGAGCAAAAGAGAAGGGGGAGAGAGAGAGCAAAAGAGAGGGGGGGAAAGAGTAAAAGGGAGGGGGAGAGAAAGAGCAAAATAGAGGAGGGCGAGAGAGAGAGCAAAAGAGAGGGGGGAGCAAGAGAGAGCAACAGAGAGAGGGGAGATAGAAAAAGAGAGGTGGGAGAGAGAGCAAAAGAGAGGAGAGAGAGCAAAAGAGAGGGGAAGCAGAGGAAAAGAGGGGGCGAGAGAGCAAAAGAGAAGGGAGAGAGAACAAAATGAGAGGAGAGAGCAAAAGAGAGGGGAGAGAGAGCAAAAGAGAGGGGAGATAGAGCAAAAGAGGGGGAGAGAGAGCAAAAGAGAGGGGAGATAGAGAGCAAAAGAGAGGGGGGAGAGAAAGTAAAAGAGAGGGGGGAGAGAGAGCAAAAGAGAGGGGAGAGAGAGAGAGCAAAAGAGAGGGGGAGAGAGACCGCAAAAGAGAGGGGGGAGAGAGTGGAAAAGAGAGGGGGACAGAGAGAGCAAAAGAGAGGGGAGAGAAAGAGAGAGGGAGAGAGAGAGAAAAAGAGAGAGGGAGAGAGAGTAAAAGAGAGGGAGAGAGAGAGCAAAAGAGGGGGGAGAAATAGAGCAAAAGAGAGGGGGGAGAAATAGAGAGCAAAAGAGGGGGAGAGAGAGAGCAAAAGAGAGGGGGAGAGAGAGAGAGAGAGCGCAAAAAAGAGGGGGGAGAGAGAGAGCAAAAGAGAGGGGGAGAGAGAGAGTGCAAAAGAGAGGGGAAGAGAGAGAGCAAAAGAGAGGGGGAGAGAAAGCAAGAGGGGGAGAGAGAGCAAAATAGGGGGGAGAAGAGAGAGAGCGAAATAGAGGGGGTAGAGAGAGAGCGAAAGAGAGGGGGGAGAGAGAGAGAGCAAAAGAGAGGGGTGAGAGAGAGCAAAAGAGAGGGAGAGCTGTACTGCAAAAAAATGGCCCGTGTAAAGGGGCTTTAGGACTAGTATATACATAAATACATACATAAATACATACGTACACATATATAAACATATATATAAAAAATATTTGGTCGGTGGCTTCCGCTTATATGGCTTTCTTGCTACGGGGTATCAGTTATAGATATTTGTTGCAGTGAGTGTGATTAGTAAAATTATGGGGTACGATCCTGACAATAGGATAATACTACGGTTATATAATATATCGGACACTTGGGGTTATGTGCCTTACATGCGGCGCTGGCTAGCGCTACTGTGCTTTACATGGGCTAAAATGGTAGATCCATTGCAGGTGTGTAGGGGTTTCACATCTATCCGTTTGTAGTGCTGTATAGCCCAGCAGTGCGATATGAGCTAGAGGTGTCTCTGGTTACAGATTATGTATTGCTTTAGTTTCTTTTAATGTGTCAGAGGGGGTTAGCCGCTCATAGTAGGATCCTACAGGGTTATATAGGTTGGCACAATGTGTTATTTACTACTGCTGGCAGAGTTCTTAATCCAATAGCATTGGGTTAGGCTCTGCATGAGGCTGGGTACGAGATTAATGTAGTTGCCGGTGTTACCCGGTGTTTGTGAGGTATAAATTCCAGTCTGACTATGCAGGCTCTTGATATGTGGGTTTTGTTTAGATACAAACCTGGACTTGTTCGTTAGCCCTGTGGCCTAGGCATAGCACTTTGAGTATTTTGATGCAGGATACCTACTTACGTGGAATTAACCCTATCTTGTATTTTATAAGCTTATATACTATGGTGGTTTTAGACATTACCTTATGACCCACTGGGGGCACACTGCCGTGCCCTAGGAGGGTGCTAGCAGCTGACTTATAACTATGGGAGCACAGGGGTTTTGGTGTAACCCTGGGGGCCTCATACATACTATATATTGTGGAGAGCTCCCATTATGTGTTTAACACCTGATAGTATCACGCCGAGCCTCTTCTTTAATTTACAGGGGTTTCTATCTCTACAGTATTATTGAATTTGCTTGTCTTGCTAATATGGGGTTGCCCGCATTTTAAATTTAAATTTAATTTAGCTGGATGGTTAAGTTT
This sequence comes from Bombina bombina, assembly GCF_027579735.1. Classification (NCBI taxonomy): domain Eukaryota; kingdom Metazoa; phylum Chordata; class Amphibia; order Anura; family Bombinatoridae; genus Bombina; species Bombina bombina. The sequence continues at coordinate 1,382,196,738 of NC_069499.1, forward strand.
TGCATTTTGGTGATGGGAGTATGTATTATTTTATTATGTATATTGGCAAAATATTGGATGTGTTTTCTTTTTTTCAACAGTTTTTTATGTGTCCTGATGAAGGCTACATTGTAGGCCGAAACGTCAACTTATAATTTTTCACTGCTGTAATGATGAAGAATAATAAATGATTTCCTATTCGTATAAATCATGAGAGTGACCTCCTTTTCCTGTTTTTGTGTATATATATATATATATATATATATATATATATATATATATATATATATATATATATATATATATATATATATATATATATATATATACATACATAGAAACATATTTAGACATGTATATGTACAGTATGTATCTCTATGTTAAAGCCCTTTGCCTGCCTTTTTTTTTAACGTCTGAGACCTCATATCTTTGTGCCCTTATAAATTTTTTGTGCAATATTTTTTTTAAATATTTTTTATTAGATAGTGTTATTATGAAGGGAACTGTAGTTTTAAATATATTTTCAATGTGTTCTGTGACACTTTGTTGACTCGCATAACAATTAACCAGAGCTTTGAGGTTGCAGTAATCATTCTGGGGTAAATCGTGATTACCCTTGCATGTTTGCATTTACTTTAAACTTGTAATATGAGCAGAATTTAACTTGCACTCATAATCTGGCATTATAGGTTCTGTTTGTCCTTGTTACCCTGACTGGAATCACTTATCCTCCGAGATAAAACTACCAATTTTCTGTTATATAAGCCACAACTAAAGCTAATCCGTTAATGTGGGCTAGGGGTTCTATTCTCTCTTTCCTCCTGTTTTTGTCTCAGATCACGTTCCATGGGTCTTGGGGATGTCAGTTATTCCTCCCTCTGTCATGTTTATGTTATAGTATTTTTCGAATTTTACTAGTGTTAACAGTAAACTTATTCTGAAATCTTAACTTTTTCATTATTTTTTTATTTATTTTTTTAATTATATTTTTATTGAGGTTTCAAGTAATAATAAGAAACAAAATAGAAAAACACAGCAGGGTTAAAACTTGGTTATATGCACCAACAATTGCCAAAATGTAAACAATATAGTCAGTTATGTCTGTTATTTGGGACCACACAGAGGGCACAGATTTAGAAGTTGAGTAACTGGGTACCTCAGTTACTATGTTACACTAAAACAATCAACATATTTCCCAGACTTATGTACAAATATGAATCAGAATAGCAATTTATACAATTAGAGATTGACCCCGTGTTTGTAAGTGGAACCTCTTTTTCTTTTAAGGGGTGATGGGGAAAGGAGGGTCAGTGGTCCAGAGCCACTCATATATAAGTGAAAAAAAGGGGGGGGTAGTTAAAGTGATGTAGTTTCTAATTGGGCTAGTGAAAATGCTATGATATGGCAGGGGCACTGAGTATAGTTATCTAGTGGGGGGCAGTATAGGGCTATTAAAATATTGACATGACATTATGGAAGGGTGGGTGGGAGAGAAAAAATATCTATAGTACACATTTCCAATAGAGGATGGGGTGGGCAGAGAAAGATCCGGTAGGTATGTTAATTGAAATACATATGCATTTAGCGTTGAGCAGAATAGGTTATAGACATAATACAGGTTTAAGCATAGACATAAGACAGGGTACTCACAATGCTGGCATTGGTGAAGAGCCTAATTAGCTAGTATAAACACTTATGAAACGGAATAACCACACACCAAAAACAAGGAATGCAAAAGGTCCCAGACCCAATGTACATTAACCCCAAGAACATTAAAGGATCTGTAAGGGTTAACTCCCTGTGCCTCTGTTTGGATCCTCCCTCCTGCTCAATTTTGCCTATTTAAACACTGATCTCCCAGCTACCTTTGCTGGTTAATTGAGTTGTACTCATCTTTAGCACTGCTCTAAGCTACCTGCCACACGAATATCAGGACTTCCTATTTTTCCTGACCTTCGACTTGTCCGCATTGCATCCTACCTTGCACCCCACTGCTGAGACTTATTTTCCATCTACCGGAGCGCTCCGAGGACTTCTGCTAAACTGCACTAACGTATCAGCCGATACGTCATCAGCTACCGCCCGCATCTCCACTCTGCCTCTCAGTGACTCACGGCCTCTAAGTCACGCTGACGCCGCTGCAGCTCTCCGGCTTCTCTCCCACTTCGGATCAGGTTTGACTGCATAAACTAAGTAATTCATTTGTCTCTCAGTCCAAACTTTCCAGTTCTTCCCCGGATACTCTTAGCTTCAATAACTGGTAATTTTGTTATCATATTACATTTCATATCACCTCTGTCCTTATCATTTCCATGCTTACTCTACCTAACACACTGCCACATTAGGTAATGGTATGTTTTACCTAGATATACTTACTACCTGCAGAGTGGCTAAAACTAAATATCACTTTGGGTTACCTAATTCATTAATAGGTAAACCAGGTGAGACAAAACCAATCATAATCTCTATATATCTATGTTATTACAATACAGCTTACTTAGTTCCCAGATACATATTGATAGATGTTTTTTGCACATTTATGATCCTTACAGAATTAACCAGCCATAAGAGTAATAGGAACTAGAGTTGAAACTTTATTTTGTTCCTATAGAATTTCCTGAATAAACTAGGATTATGGATCAAGAAACGATATGTAATAGGATACAAACATTGTCTGATAGGATGGACACTTTATCCAATTCCTTCCATGAACTGCAGGTTGAAAACCAGGCTCTAAAAGCCTGTTTAAGGGAAGTACTCGCTCCTAAACCTGCAACTGCAGAAATTCACCCTGAGCCCCTAGTCTCTCCCCCAGAAAAATTCTCTGGAGAACGTTCCCAATTCAGGGAATTTAAAAACTCCTGTATGTTAATGTTTGAAATGAAACCCAGAACCTACCCATCAGAAAGATCTAGAGTTCCTACAGTGATTTCTTACCTCCGGGGGGAGGCTAGGGCCTGGGCAGATACATTCTATGAGTCTGAAGATCCCATTTTGGGTTCTCTTGCTACCTTTTTTACACAAATGTCAGCATTGTATGATGACCCTTATAGGCAGGTTTCTGCAGAAAATGCCTTGCGGTCACTCAAGCAGAAAAAGAATCAAGTAGAAACTTACATTACACAATTCAAAATATATGCCAGAGACTCAGAATGGAATGAGGTTTCCCTCAAGACTCAGTTTAGACTAGGTCTTTCTGAAGAGATCAAGGACGAACTGTCACGCATTGGAATACCTGCTTCCTTAGAAGATTTTTTTGCCTTGACCATTAGTATAGACAGGCGCCTCAGGGAAAGGCGAACTGAACGGGCTAATTATTCCAAAAGTTATCTTCCTACCACCTCGTATCAACCAAGAGACGCACCCCAACCTATGGACATAGGAATCCTTAAAGGGCCCTTGACCACTCAAGAAAAGTCCAGAAGGAAGCAATTAAAGTTATGCATGTATTGTGCCTGTCCTACCCATGACGTTAAGGACTGTCCAGTTCTATTGAAGAATAAGAAGGGTAAGATATTGGATTCCTCAGTTAGCCTTCTAACTAAATCTAGTAATACTACTTACATAACAATTCCTCTTATTTTGCAGTGGGATCAGCACAAGATCACCACTGAAGCTATTGTGGATACTGGTGCGTGTAGAAACTTTGTTGATCTAGATTTCTCCAACATAGGTGTGTCCGGTCCACGGCGTCATCCTTACTTGTGGGATATTCTCTTCCCCAACAGGAAATGGCAAAGAGCCCAGCAAAGCTGGTCACATGATCCCTCCTAGGCTCCGCCTACCCCAGTCATTCTCTTTGCCGTTGTACAGGCAACATCTCCACGGAGATGGCTTAGAGTTTTTTAGTGTTTAACTGTAGTTTTTCATTATTCAATCAAGAGTTTGTTATTTTCAAATAGTGCTGGTACGTACTATTTACTCAGAAACAGAAAAGAGATGAAGAATTCTGTTTGTATGAGGAAAATGATTTTAGCAACCGTAACTAAAATCCATGGCTGTTCCACACAGGACTGTTGAGAGCATTAACTTCAGTTGGGGGAACAGTTTGCAGTCCTTTGCTGCTTGAGGTATGACACATTCTAACAAGACGATGTAATGCTGGAAGCTGTCATTTTCCCTATGGGATCCGGTAAGCCATGTTTATTACGATTGTAAATAAGGGCTTCACAAGGGCTTATTTAGACTGTAGACATTTTTTGGGCTAAATCGATTGATATTAACACTTATTTAGCCTTGAGGAATCATTTATTCTGGGTATTTTGATATAATAATATCGGCAGGCACTGTTTTAGACACCTTATTCTTTAGGGGCTTTCCCAAAGCATAGGCAGAGTCTCATTTTCGCGCCGGTGTTGCGCACTTGTTTTTGAGAGGCATGGCATGCAGTCGCATGTGAGAGGAGCTCTGATACTTATAAAAGACTTCTGAAGGCATCATTTGGTATCGTATTCCCCTTGGGTTTGGTTGGGTCTCAGCAAAGCAGATACCAGGGACTGTAAAGGGGTTAAAGCTTAAAACGGCTCCGGTTCCGTTATTTTAAGGGTTAAAGCTTCCAAAATTGGTGTGCAATATTTTCAAGGCTTTAAGACACTGTGGTGAAAGTTTGGTGAATTTTGAACAATTCCTTCATGTTTTTTCGCAATTGCAGTAATAAAGTGTGTTCAGTTTAAAATTTAAAGTGACAGTAACGGTTTTATTTCAAAACGTTTTTTGTACTTTCTTATCAAGTTTATGCCTGTTTAACATGTCTGAACTACCAGATAGACTGTGTTCTGAATGTGGGGAAGCCAGAATTCCTATTCATTTAAATAAATGTGATTTATGTGATAATGACAATGATGCCCAAGATGATTCCTCAAGTGAGGGGAGTAAGCATGGTACTGCATCATTCCCTCCTTCGTCTACACGAGTCTTGCCCACTCAGGAGGCCCCTAGTACATCTAGCGCGCCAATACTCCTTACTATGCAACAATTAACGGCTGTAATGGATAATTCTGTCAAAAACATTTTAGCCAAAATGAACCCTTGCCAGCGTAAGCGTGGATGCTCTGTTTTAGTTACTGAAGAGCATGACGACGCTGATATTAATATCTCTGAAGGGCCCCTAACCCAATCTGAGGGGGCCAGGGAGGTTTTGTCTGAGGGAGAAATTACTGATTTAGGGAACATTTCTCAGCAGGCTGAATCTGATGTGATTACTTTTAAATTTAAATTGGAACATCTCCGCATTTTGCTTAAGGAGGTATTATCCACTCTGGATGATTGTGAAAATTTGGTCATCCCAGAGAAACTATGTAAAATGGACAAGTTCCTAGAGGTGCCGGGGCTCCCAGAAGCTTTTCCTATACCCAAGCGGGTGGCGGACATTGTTAATAAAGAATGGGAAAGGCCCGGTATTCCTTTCGTCCCTCCCCCCATATTTAAAAAATTGTTTCCTATGGTCGACCCCAGAAAGGACTTATGGCAGTCAGTCCCCAGGGTCGAGGGAGCGGTTTCTACTTTAAACAAACGCACCACTATTCCCATAGAGGATAGTTGTGCTTTCAAAGATCCTATGGATAAAAAATTAGAAGGTTTGCTTAAAAAGATGTTTGTTCAGCAGGGTTACCTTCTACAACCCATTTCATGCATTGTCCCTGTCACTACAGCCGCATATTTCTGGTTTGATGAACTGATTAAGGTGCTCGATAGTGACTCTCCTCCTTATGAGGAGATTATGGACAGAGTCAATGCTCTCAAATTGGCTAATTCTTTCACTCTAGACGCCTCTTTGCAATTGGCTAAGTTAGCGGCTAAGAATTCTGGGTTTGCTATTGTGGCGCGCAGAGCGCTTTGGTTGAAATCTTGGTCGGCTGATGCGTCTTCCAAGAACAAGCTACTAAACATTCCTTTCAAGGGGAAAACGCTGTTTGGTCCTGACTTGAAAGAGATTATCTCTGATATCACTGGGGGCAAGGGCCATGCCCTTCCTCAGGATCGGCCTTTCAAGGCAAAAAATAGACCTAATTTTCGTCCCTTTCGTAAAAACGGACCAGCCCAAGGTGCTGCGTCCTCTAAGCAAGAGGGTAATACTTCTCAGGCCAAGCCAGCTTGGAGACCAATGCAAGGCTGGAACAAGGGAAAGCAGGCAAAGAAACCTGCCACTGCTACCAAGACAGCATGAAATATCGGCCCCCGATCCGGGACCGGATCTGGTGGGGGGCAGACTCTCTCTCTTCGCTCAGGCTTGGGCAAGAGATGTTCTGGATCCTTGGGCGCTAGAAATAGTCTCCCAGGGTTATCTTCTGGAATTCAAGGGACTTCCCCCAAGGGGAAGGTTCCACAGGTCTCAGTTGTCTTCAGACCACATAAAAAGACAGGCGTTCTTACATTGTGTAGAAGACCTGTTAAAAATGGGAGTGATTCATCCTGTTCCATTGAGAGAACAAGGGATGGGGTTCTACTCCAATCTGTTCATAGTTCCCAAAAAAGAGGGAACATTCAGACCAATCCTAGATCTCAAGATCTTAAACAAATTTCTCAAGGTCCCATCTTTCAAGATGGAAACCATTCGAACTATCCTTCCTTCCATCCAGGAAGGTCAATTCATGACCACGGTGGATTTAAAGGATGCGTATCTACATATTCCTATCCACAAGGAACATCATCGGTTCCTAAGGTTTGCATTCCTGGACAAACATTACCAGTTCGTGGCGCTTCCTTTCGGATTAGCCACTGCTCCAAGGATTTTCACAAAGGTACTAGGGTCCCTTCTAGCTGTGCTAAGACCAAGGGGCATTGCAGTAGTACCTTACCTGGACGACATTCTGATTCAAGCGTCGTCCCTCCCTCGAGCAAAGGCTCACACGGACATCGTCCTGGCCTTTCTCAGATCGCACGGCTGGAAAGTGAACGTGGAAAAGAGTTCTCTATCCCCGTCAACAAGGGTTCCCTTCTTGGGAACAATTATAGACTCCTCAGAAATGAGGATTTTTCTAACAGAGGCCAGAAAGACAAAGCTTCTGGACTCTTGTCGAATACTTCATTCCGTTCCTCTTCCTTCCGTAGCTCAGTGCATGGAAGTGATCGGGTTGATGGTAGCGGCAATGGACATAGTTCCTTTTGCGCGCATTCATCTAAGACCATTACAACTGTGCATGCTCAGTCAGTGGAATGGGGACTATACAGACTTGTCTCCAAAGATACAAGTAAATCAGAGGACCAGAGACTCACTCCGTTGGTGGCTGTCCCTGGACAACCTGTCACGAGGGATGACATTCCACAGACCAGAGTGGGTCATTGTCACGACCGACGCCAGTCTGATGGGCTGGGGCGCGGTCTGGGGATCCCTGAAAGCTCAGGGTCTTTGGTCTCGGGAAGAATCTCTTCTACCGATAAATATTCTGGAACTGAGAGCGATATTCAATGCTCTCAAGGCTTGGCCTCAGCTAGCGAGGACCAAGTTCATACGGTTTCAATCATTGCGTACATCAACCATCAGGGGGGAACAAGGAGTTCCCTAGCGATGGAAGAAGTGACCAAGATTATTCTATGGGCGGAGTCTCACTCCTGCCACCTGTCTGCTATCCACATCCCGGGAGTGGAAAATTGGGAAGCGGATTTTCTGAGTCGTCAGACATTGCATCCGGGGGAGTGGGAACTCCATCCGGAAATCTTTGCCCAAGTCAATCAACTTTGGGGCATTCCAGACATGGATCTGATGGCCTCTCGTCAGAACTTCAAAGTTCCTTGCTACGGGTCCAGATCCAGGGATCCCAAGGCGGCTCTAGTGGATGCACTAGTAGCACCTTGGACCTTCAAACTAGCTTATGTGTTCCCGCCGTTTCCTCTCATCCCCAGGCTGGTAGCCAGGATCAATCAGGAGAGGGCGTCGGTGATCTTGATAGCTCCTGCGTGGCCACGCAGGACTTGGTATGCAGATCTGGTGAATATGTCATCGGCTCCACCTTGGAAGCTACCTTTGAGACGAGACCTTCTTGTTCAGGGTCCGTTCGAACATCCGAATCTGGTTTCACTCCAGCTGACTGCTTGGAGATTGAACGCTTGATTTTATCGAAGCGAGGTTTCTCAGATTCTGTTATCGATACTCTTGTTCAGGCCAGAAAGCCTGTAACTAGAAAGATTTACCACAAAATTTGGAAAAAATATATCTGTTGGTGTGAATCTAAAGGATTCCCTTGGGACAAGGTTAAGATTCCTAGGATTCTATCCTTCCTTCAAGAAGGATTGGAAAAAGGATTATCGGCAAGTTCCCTGAAGGGACAGATTTCTGCCTTGTCGGTATTACTTCACAAAAAACTGGCAGCTGTGCCAGATGTTCAAGCCTTTGTTCAGGCTCTGGTTAGAATCAAGCCTGTTTACAAACCTTTGACTCCTCCTTGGAGTCTCAATTTAGTTCTTTCAGTTCTTCAGGGGGTTCCGTTTGAACCCTTCAATTCCGTTGATATTAAGTTATTATCTTGGAAAGTTTTGTTTTTAGTTGCAATTTCTTCTGCTAGAAGAGTTTCAGAATTATCTGCTCTGCAGTGTTCTCCTCCTTATCTGGTGTTCCATGCAGATAAGGTGGTTTTACGTACTAAACCTGGTTTTCTTCCGAAAGTTGTTTCTAACAAAAACATTAACCAGGAGATTATCGTACCTTCTCTGTGTCCGAAACCAGTTTCAAAGAAGGAACGCTTGTTGCACAATTTGGATGTTGTTCGCGCTCTAAAATTCTATTTAGATGCTACAAAGGATTTTAGACAAACATCTTCCCTGTTTGTTGTTTATTCAGGTAAAAGGAGAGGTCAAAAAGCAACTTCTACCTCTCTCTCTTTTTGGATTAAAAGCATCATCAGATTGGCTTACGAGACTGCTGGACGGCAGCCTCCCGAAAGAATCACGGCTCATTCCACTAGGGCTGTGGCTTCCACATGGGCCTTCAAGAACGAGGCTTCTGTTGATCAGATATGTAGGGCAGCGACTTGGTCTTCACTGCACACTTTTACCAAATTTTACAAGTTTGATACTTTTGCTTCTTCTGAGGCTATTTTTGGGAGAAAGGTTTTGCAAGCCGTGGTGCCTTCCATTTAGGTGACCTGATTTGCTCCCTCCCTTCATCCGTGTCCTAAAGCTTTGGTATTGGTTCCCACAAGTAAGGATGACGCCGTGGACCGGACACACCTATGTTGGAGAAAACAGAATTTATGTTTACCTGATAAATTTCTTTCTCCAACGGTGTGTCCGGTCCACGGCCCGCCCTGGTTTTTAAATCAGGTCTGATAATTTATTTTCTTTAACTACAGTCACCACGGTACCATGTGGTTTCTCCTATGCTATTATTCCTCCTTAACGTCGGTCGAATGACTGGGGTAGGCGGAGCCTAGGAGGGATCATGTGACCAGCTTTGCTGGGCTCTTTGCCATTTCCTGTTGGGGAAGAGAATATCCCACAAGTAAGGATGACGCCGTGGACCGGACACACCGTTGGAGAAAGAAATTTATCAGGTAAACATAAATTCTGTTTTTGTGATTAAAAATAAAATTCCAGTTGTGAATAAGCATACCCCAGTCTCTGTCAAGGTTATTGATGGCACTTTACTCTCGTCTGGTCCTGTAGTTCATCACACCATCCCCCTACAGGTAATTTTTAATCCTCAGGTTTCTGAAGCTTTGTCTTTTGATGTGATCTCCTCACCTATGTTCAATATAATACTTGGTATTGATTGGTTATGTACACATAAACCTTACATAAACTGGGCTGACTGCAGTCTTACTTTTCCTAATAATCAAATTGCTTCCAAAACCAATAATGATTTAAATATCTTGCACATTGATGACTCTATTTTGCCACCTCAGTACGCTGAATTTTCTGATGTTTTTAACAAAAAAGACGCAGAGTCCTTACCTCCCCATAGGGCATATGACTGCCCGATTGATTTGCTCCCAGGTGTTAGCATTCCGTTTGGGCATATATACCCACTCTCAAAGCCTGAATTGGAACACCTAAAAAATTACATTGATGATAACTTTAAAAAGGGTTTCATAAGACCCAGTACCTCCCCTGCGGGGGCAGGTATATTTTTTGTAACAAATAAGGATGGCTCCTTGAGACCCATCATTGACTACAGAGAGCTCAATAAGCGTACTCGAAAAAATAAATACCCCCTACCACTTATCCCAGAGTTAATAGAAAGATTACGAGGTGCCACGGTTTTCACTAAGTTAGATCTCCGTGGTGCCTACAATCTGATACGAATGAGGGCTGGAGATGAGTGGCTCACTGCATTCCGAACCCGTTATGGGTTATTTGAGTATACAGTGATGCCATTCGGTCTAACGCTCCAGCTACATTTCAGTGCCTGATCAATGACTTATTCAGGGATGTGCTGGACGTTTACATTGTCGTTTATCTTGACGACATACTAATTTTTTCCCAAAATCTTGAACAACATAGACTACATGTAAAAGAAGTCTTATCTAGATTACGAGAAAACAATTTGTACGCTAAACTCGAAAAGTGTACATTCGAGTCTACCGAAATCTCTTTCTTAGGGTATCAGATATCCCCATCTGGTATTAAGATGCAGAATGACAAAATTCAAGCAATCCTCGATTGGCCAACCCCCCATAATAGGAAAGATGTACAATGCTTTCTAGGATTCTCTAATTTTTACCGTAAATTCATACCAGGTTTTGCTGCTATAACCAAGCCCTTAACTGAACTCACCAAGTTGGATCATCCATTCAATTGGACCACACAGACACAATCTGTCTTCGATTTGCTGAAATCCAAATGTACTACTGCTCCTATTCTACAATACCCAGATATGGATAAACAGTTCATATTGGAGGTTAATGCTTCAGATTTTGCCATCGCAGCCGTTCTTTCACAGAGGAAGTCATTCAAGGACCCTCTCCATCCAGTGGCCTATTTTTCAAGGTTAATGCAACCAGCTGAATTAAACTATCCCGTCGGAGAAAAAGAATTACTTGCTATCAAATGCTCTTTCGATCAATGGAGGCATTTATTGGAAGGGTCAACTCATCCCACAGTTATTTATACGGATCACAAAAACCTCCAGTACCTACAAACCAACCGTACTCTGTCCTCCAGACAACTCCGCTGGAGTTTATATTTCTCACGATTCCAGTATGTCATCACCTATAGACCTGGCACTAAAAATGGTAAGGCTGATGCTCTTTCTAGGCAAGGACAAAAGACACCTACTGAGAATCTGCCTTCTACAATTATTCCTAAACACTGTATCCTGGGCTTACTCACTGAATCAAATCAAATATTCAGTGATGCCATGAAGTGTGATACATCATTACCCATACCCGGCCTCATCAGAGGTTCGGAAGGCCTACTATATAAGGAAGGTAAATTATATGTACCTTCTACCCTTCGTACAGATATTCTTAGGTCCGTACATAACTCTCCTTTAGCTGGACACATGGGTAAAGCAAAAACTAGTGAACTACTTAAGAGATCCTATTGGTGGCCTACTATGATCTCTGACTTGAAAGAATTTTTAGCTTGCTGTACAACTTGTGCCACCTCTAAGCATTCTAAACAACTCCCAATGGGACTACTTCAATCCTTACCTGTACCACACAGGTCTTGGGAACTGGTTTCAATGGATTTTATTGTAGACCTTCCAGTGTCTAATGGGTACTCTGTAATCCTTGTAGTTGTCGATGTTCTCTCTAAGATGGCACATTTCGTCCCTGTTGCATCGGTACCCACTTCAAAACAGACTTGTGATTTAATCATTCAGAATGTCATTCGTCTTCATGGTATACCTAAGGCTTTTTTAAGTGATCGAGGATCTCAATTCACGTCCAAATTTTGGAAAAATCTTTGTGAGGCTCTTCACATCGAACGCAAACTGAGCACTTCCTACCATCCCCAGACGAATGGCCAGACGGAAAGGGTTAATCAGTGGCTAGAGCAGTACTTGCGGTGCTATTGCTCACACCAACAGGACTCTTGGGCTACATATCTACCTTTGGCAGAGTTTGCCTATAATAACCACCAAAGTTCTACCACTGGTTTCAGTCCCTTCTACCTGAATTATGGACTCCATCCTCCGTTCTCGCTACTACCCAGGGTGGAAACTCCCTGTCCTCAGGTGAATGATTTAGTGAATGACATCTCTATCACTCTTTCTATTGTACATGACAACATACTCCAAGCTCAAGCGTCTCAACGACGATACTACGATCTACGACATCGAGCTAGCCCATGTTACACCGTTGGACAATTTGTTTGGTTGTCCACAAAGAATTTGAGAATACCATATCCATGTAAAAAATTGGGCAAGTTATTCATTGGACCCTACCGCATCCTACGCGTTCCTAGTCCGGTTACAGTGACTTTGCAGCTTCCATCATCATTCAAGATCCATCCGACTTTCCACGTCTCTTTGGTTAAACTTTGCGATCATCCGCCTGCCGATACGGCTCCGCTGCACTCAGCTGTTGCTGTGCCTCCTGATGATCAATATGAAGTTCATAGTATTTTGGACTCTCGCTTCAGACGTGGGGAACTCTTTTATCTCGTACATTGGAAAGGTTTTGGGCATCAGGACGATTCTTGGGAACCTGCATCCAATCTCTCTGCTCCAAGGTTGGTCTCCTTATTCCATAGACGTAATCTTGATCGTCCTAAACCCTGAACCTCGCTGTGGTTCTTTAAGTGGGGGGGCTCTGTAAGGGTTAACTCCCTGTGCCTCTGTTTGGATCCTCCCTCCTGCTCAATTTTGCCTATTTAAACACTGATCTCCCAGCTACCTTTGCTGGTTAATTGAGTTGTACTCATCTTTAGCACTGCTCTAAGCTACCTGCCACACGAATATCAGGACTTCCTATTTTTCCTGACCTTCGACTTGTCCACATTGCATCCTACCTTGCACCCCACTGCTGAGACTTATTTTCCATCTACCGGAGCGCTCCGAGGACTTCTGCTAAACTGCACTAACGTTTCAGCCGATACGTCATCAGCTACCGCCCGCATCTCCACTCTGCCTCTCAGTGACTCACGGCCTCTAAGTCACGCTGACGCCGCTGCAGCTCTCCGGCTTCTCTCCCACTTCGGATCAGGTTTGACTGCATAAACTAAGTAATTCATTTGTCTCTCAGTCCAAACTTTCCAGTTCTTCCCCGGATACTCTTAGCTTCAATAACTGGTAATTTTGTTATCATATTACATTTCATATCACCTCTGTCCTTATCATTTCCATGCTTACTCTACCTAACACACTGCCACATTAGGTAATGGTATGTTTTACCTAGATATACTTACTACCTGCAGAGTGGCTAAAACTAAATATCACTTTGGGTTACCTAATTCATTAATAGGTAAACCAGGTGAGACAAAACCAATCATAATCTCTATATATCTATGTTATTACAATACAGCTTACTTAGTTCCCAGATACATATTGATAGATGTTTTTTGCACATTTATGATCCTTACAGGATCAGGTTAAATTATATGCCTATCAACTCACAACACAACATTATTTCAACAATCCTGCTCTACGTTGAGGCTGCCTCCTATATCTCTTGTGTATTATCAGCAGTAACTAAGCCATAAGATCTCCAAGAAGGTGAGGGGAACATGTACATGGCAGGAGTATCTAGTATAATCAATTCTACCTTATAACCCATCCCTACTATATAGCAACATATGCCCCCACAATGAACTAAACAGGAGAATCCTAGTAAAATCTGATCTATGGCTGTATGAGGCATTATGTCAGAGCTTAACTGGAGAGAGTCCACGTGGGTAATAAACTGAATGCAACAGGCTTAATAGTGCAATGTCACATAAATATATATATAAGGCCTCAGAGGCAGGTAAGGCCCAAGAACATATATGCATAAACCAGTGAAGGGAATAAAAGAAAGGCAAGGGGCAAAAATGGGCCTTAAAATAAAACCGGGATGTCCACATCTTTGGTTAGGAAAGTCTATATGGTTAATTAACCCATGCCTCTCCTAGGTGGCCTGTCCGTGTCATGCCAGCAGCTAATGAAAGGGTCAGCCGCTGTACTAGGTGACCATGGTTTCAGCCACCCTTCTCTGTTGGATCGGCGTCTACTACTCGGCTGTATATACACATGACCCAGTTTCTTCCCTGAGGCTGTGTAAGTACCCCATAGATCAGTCGCATCTTTCCGAGAATCGGTGAGGGAGGGATCAGTGGCCTGTTCCGTCTGGAAGGCTTGAGTGCAAAGGGCCGCTCCGATATTATAGATGGCCTCCGTGACGTTTGCATGTCGGGTGCTCTCCGGGTTTCCCCCAGCTGCTATTACTCCGTGGGTAACTCTTAGTTTGGGTAAGAGAGGATGGCCTGGCGTCATTCCGGTATTCTGTGCACTCTCGTGTAGGGATGTCCACCCACTGGGTTACTTGCTCCTTCGTTTCAAAGCCAGGTTTGGGATCGCATGTGGGCTTTAGTGATATGTGCTGCTTACTTAGGTTAGATGCCTCCTGCTGGGTAGCAATATCTGTCCCTTCAGGTTTGTCAGCTGACTTGTGTGCTACCTTCCCCATGGCAGCATGTAAGGTGCGGTGTAGTTCCTCAAAGTTGCGGAGCATCCGTTGCTCCAGCTCCTCAAGGGTCGCCTGCATCTGTATATTTACACCCCTCTCCATATCCGGATACTGTGCTGTAGTAAGTAATACAATTTTCACTAGCGTGGAACTGCTTTACCCGGCTGCTAGCAGACCGGGAGGGGGGGTGATTGAATGTATGAAAAATATGAGGCCACCGTCGTCGCTCTCTGGAGACACAAGTTGTTCCTTTCAGCCGATGTAAACAGGGCTATATTTGGTATTAAAGAGATCCTCGTTTGCTACCCTTTTAATTTCAGAGATTATGCGTAGTTATGGCTATTTAGGGCGAAGATGAGTAATATTTTCTGAAATTATAGAGAGAGCTTCTCCATTTTGCGACTCCTCATGGCTGTTGTTAGGACACGCCCCCCATTAATTTATTTTTTTTAAATAAAATGATCAAAAATTCCTTTTCTCTGTCTGTGTCTTTGGTTAGAATTTTGTGTTTTAAAATGCAAATTATAGTCTATATTTATTTAAAACAGCAAATATTACCTTTCTGATTACAGTACAGTTTTGTTATACTAAACAGTTACAGTGTATAGAAAAGTATTTAACATTATATAAATTATTATAGGTTGCATGTATAAGCTGTGTAATGACATGTAAATATTGCCTAAATGACATAAGATATGGTTGTTTACACGTGGTCCCATCCCCTCCAAACTGTCCCATTTTACAGATCCAAATATTACAAAATCCAAACTATTCCGAACCTTTTTCGATCCCAAAAAACTTGGATAAAGGTTTTTCTACCTGTAATACTTAACATAATAAGGGCCAGATTATAAGTGGAGTGCAAAATATCGATTTCGCTAAAGCGAGAGATGGCACAGAACCTAAGTGCAGCAAAGTGGGTAAGTAGCGCAGCGATGGCAACAATATTAAATTATTATATACATATATATTTATGTGTTAATATGTATATATACATGTTCCCATAGACTGCAATGTAAAGGCACTTTTCAGTGCAGTTTTTTTTTCTAACACCCCACATCCACCAACTTTAAAAATAAAAATGATAATATGTTTGTCTGTCCTGTTCACAATAACATTTACTGACAAGTATATTCCCCCATTCTACAGATCCTAGTCTTTGCTTAATGAACAATTTTGTCCTTCCATATGTCTGTGTTATGAACTATACAATCTGGCATTTAGTCTCACACAACCACTTCCTACCACAACATTTGCACGTTCATAACCTGGTTAGACTACAAACTCACCTCTTTCCCAACAACAAACTTATTTACAAAACCAAGATCCAACTTACTAGCGGTCCCATCACCCACTTCACAGCAACTTGTCTATAGATCAGTTTTATTTCCTCTACTTCAATTCCTTCCCAAAGCTATGAGAGACCAGACCATCAACTTTATTTAAATCAGACCATCCTCCCTTACTTCAATATACTAAAACTTAAAGGGACATGAAACCCAAAATGTTTCTTTTATGATTCAGATAGAACATACATTTCTTTTTTTTTTTTTTTTCTTTGCCTCTTTGTTTATTTGAAATGCACATCTCTGGAAGCATATCACACCACAAGAAAACTCAGCTCTGTGCAAGAAAACCATAAAAAAAAAATTATATTTGCATTAAAACCATATAATTTTTTTTTTCATTGAAACCACAAGAAAGTGTGTAATTTGTGGTTCAGTCAGATTTGTACATATGTGTGTAACTCTTTGTGTTATATGTAACTGTCCCAAAGAACTTGTTTTTTTTTGTTTGTTTTTTAAGTAAATGTATGGGTACATTGAAATAGTATAAAAAAATAAAAAGATATACAATTAGTACTCTCCATGGCAGTTAAATGACATACAAACTAGCAATTCCAGCTAATACATGGGAATATGTAATATAAGAGTATGTTCAGCTGACTAGATTGTACCTTTAATATACATCATAAAATATCGGATTTCAACCCTCATTTTACAACCTCCTCAGAACAAGTGAGGCCACTTTTGGACCTCCAATTTAGCTAACAGGATATATAAGAAGAGGATTATATTTATTTAAGGCCACTTTTGGGCCTTAGAAGAAAAATATCAACTGTAAATATAACATTTATAGGTTAAACACAATGACTATGAATATATGTATATACAAAACATTAATGGAACAAAGTAGAGGCATAAGTGGCTAACGAATTAGAGAATACTGGTATGAGGCATCCATCTTAAGGCCTATGAAGGGAACATATTTGTTGTTCAGAAAATATTTAAACAGGCTGGTAATGGTGAATATCGTGAAATGTGGCCACAAGTGATTGTATAAGGTATTAAAATAAGATTGCTAATGGGTAGCGCTAAGTTCTCTATAATGACCAGCATGAGAGCAATAGTGATCTCCAGACATTTGAGGGCAACATTGAAATGTGGTATGAAGAGATCATCTTAGAACTTGTTAAAGGGCTCCATTGTAGATTTTATAATTTTTGGATAGGCTAGCCCTGATAAGGAACATGCAATGCGATCACAGGAGGCTGTATACAGTACCTGGTTAGGGAGCTTCCATAACCATAGCTGAGAAAAAAATGCAAATGAAGAGGTCTGCCCCTTAGCTACAAGAGGTCTCAAAACTGAACTAAAACTGATAATGGACATGTTTGTTCTTTACATGACATTTAAACAGGCTAGCATTGATAGAGACCATGCAATGTGACCACAAGTAATTATATACAGTGATAAGATAAAAAGTATCATTAGGTAGCATTAAGTTCTCGATAATGCCTAACATGATAATAGTAACAAACTCAGAGCATTTTTTGGTCAGTAGTGGAAGCATGACATGGAAACAAACATATCTGCAATTAAGAAAAGTAAAAAATAAAGAGGTCTGCCACTTGACTACCAGATGCCTCAAGATTGAAATAAAAATTGGGCATGAAATTAGGTGCAGGGGGGTATTGATATCACCACGCTAAAGAACAATGATAGAGTCAAAGTTGGAGTCCTTGCGGGGAACACTATTTTAGATTAGTGAGCAGACTGTCCACTTTGAGGGTTGCATGTTGATTCCCCACCTGTACCAAAATAAAAATTCAGCCCACTCCAGACCGACCTCTCAATACGACCTGCAGTCCGTTCCAGTATAGTTTGACTGAGGGAAGGGTTAACTGGTAGGTGGGAAAGTCGGCAGACCAACACTCCTTTGCTTGTTGATGCATGAAAGCGGCTTCTTTCTCGAAGCCTCTTGTGATAATGGGTAGTTCCTTGCCGCTTACCGTCTCCTCACTAGCAGCGGAAGATTTGCAGCCTGGAGCTTGTTGTGCAGGCCCGTCAGCGTCTAAATCTAGCCCATGTGAGTATCTTCGCAGCAAAGCACCATCGTGTGCACACAGAGCAGGCCCACCAGCTGCGGTCTGGACGCCATGTTGCCTCATCATTTCAGTTGAGTATGGGGTAGATTTATGACCATTATCGTGGTTGTTGGAGTCAATATTTTTCTCAGTTCTCAAGTTAGCCTCGGGGGGAAGTTTCCCATTTGGAGAAGCTGTGTCACTAGCAATGTCTTTCCTGATGACCTGGTCTACCATTCTCGCATTCCAGCCCCTACCCTTAAGTAGGCTGCTGTCACCTAGCACTGTGATATCTGATGTAGTGTATGTCTGTGCCCTCCTCTCAGTAGTGGTGAGAATTATCTTTGCAGCCTCCAGGTCCTCTAGTTGCGGGCTAGTAGTAGTAGCGTGGACATCCCCTGATGCATAATCTGGGCGGACGTGAAAGCAGTTGTCAACAAGCTGATGTAGCTTTGCAAAATGGTCTTCCAATAATTCACATATAGCCTCTTCAAGCTTATGTAAGTTTACAGCCATGCTGGATCGATGCTTAATGAGTGTTGTAGAGAGAGTATCTGTGTCAATGCACTGCATCAAACATAAAACTGTGCACTCAGGGCACAGCTAGTTGTGGGGACGGTGTTGAGTCTTCTGGTATAGAGAAAGGCCTCAAATGTAATGGTCTGGTACTGAGGGCAATTAAGCCGCGCCTCAATCCAAAACCATATATCTCAGATCAGGTCACCAACAGCCAAGCTTCTCCGCTATTTTGAATAGGATATAGCCAGTTCAGCTTCATAGAAATTATTAGTTTTGGAGAGAGCTTAAGGAGCTGAAGCTCAGTGCATCCAGTAAGATGGCTGCCCCCCTTAAGTCCCCCAGAACATACATTTCTAAACAACTTTCCAATTGACTTTTATTAGCAGTTTTGCTTCATTCTCTTGGAATCTTTTATTGAAGGAGCAACAATGCACTACTGGAAGCTAGCTGAACACATTGGTAAGCCAATGGCAATAGACATATATGTGTAGCCACCAATCAGCAGCTTCAGCAATGAATACCAAGAGAGCAAAGCAAATTAGATAAAATTAGAAACTGGAAGGTTATTCAAAACTGTATGCTCTATCTGAATCATGAAAGAAAAATGTTGGGTTTTATGTCCCTTTAAAGCACTTAAAAGCTAGAATCTAAATAGTGGACATGTTTTGTTGGTATACATTTCATTGTAAAATTTGCTTTTTATTTTCAGTACCTTCCATTAGAGGCCTAGATCTAAAATAGAACCTGCATTTTAGTGTTGGTACCATATGGCCGGCACCTCACTCTAACGGTAATGCTGTGCGCAACACTTTTTACCTATGTCTGGCTCTAGGACTCGTTCTGCTCCAGATAATAGAAACTAACAACCAAGCTCCTGACCAGCAAAAATACCATTAACCATAATTAACTTTTTACACCATAGAGCAAATTAAACCAACCACAATTAACACCTTTAACCATCAGAACCCCTAATTTATTTACTTCTTACTATTAACCCCTAACTGCATTAACCCTTTACTCTAATTGCAATAAACCCTAACCACATCATCCTTTGAATGCTAGGATGTCCGAAGTAATTTACACCTTACTGCAATTAACCCCTTAACCCGCTAGCGACAAATAATGCTAACCACAACCAGACTAAACATAATTAACCATTACTAGACCCTCCTTAAAAATCTAACCCAAGCATATAGAATATTTACCCCCTCTGAGTTATCTCCCTCACTTTATAAACCCTTTCTAATTAAATATCACTTTGCAAACTCTACTTGTTAAACCTTGTATTCCAGGTTATCAGTATTGCCTATGCCTCCTGTCCACCATGGCGATCTGTGTATCCTGCTGAGCATTTTAGTCTGTGCATTGCCATCTGCATTTCCTACCATCTTTTGCTGTCTTTATATCTGACTGCACACTGTGTACCTGCTGGGCATCACTGTATGTGTATCTTGTTGAGAATAGCCATTGATGTTCCTGCTAGTTATCTCTGTACTCACATCCTATTGGCTATAGTTATCTGTGCTGGTCATTGTTACCTGAACATCCCACTGACTATAGCAAACTGCATTCCTGCTGGTCATTGCTGGTTGACCACAACCATCTGTGCTGCCTGCTGACCATAGTAATTTATGTATCGTGGATGGTGGCCTTACTATCTGGTTATTACTATGTGTGCCTTTCTAGCCATAACCGTCTGTGCTCTACTGGTTGGTCTTGACTATTAAAGTGTCCTACTGACCTTTTCCCTATATATAACTGGGTTAGTTTTGTATCCCTGTATCCTGCTGGTCTTTTCCTTCCCAACATACTGCTGGCCTTGCCATCTATATTATGGTTGCTCACTATCTGCCCATGTATCAATCTGTTCTGTTTTACTGACATTGACACAGTTATCCAAGGTCATCATTTTAGCAAAACATTCATTGTTTTGCAGTTCTTTATCTCATAACTTCAGCTGGAGCCAATTAGGAGAAGATATATGGCAGGATTAGATTTGTCGAATCTACTATGTGCTCTTCCAGTTGTTATTATTGAAAAACTCTTATATTTCAGACCTAACTTACAGCAAAAGCAGGCAATATAAATATTAAAAGAATATTGCAAAGTTCTTTTACTGCACATACATTGTATATTTTATATAAAAAATTGAAGTTGTGCGATTAGTGTTGATCATTGGATCAGTAGTGAGTCCCCAGTTGAACTTCTAGCGTGTTTAACCCCTTTGTGTGAGTTAAACATACAGTAGACTAGGGTTGATAATCTTAAAATGACACGCTCAAACAAATTGGAGCATGTCATTTGTCGACTGTTTTGGCCATTTAATCTTTCAAGATTTAGACAGAGTGAAATTATGAAACTTTAATTTTGACTTACATGTTCATTTTATAAAGGTATTAAAGCATTTATTTTCCTATCTTGCATTTTTAAGAGGAAATTGAATACTGTATAACAGTTCCTTGTTCTGTAAATAACTTATGTTTCAGTTCCTGTGCTGGGAAAAAAACTAAATGAGTGGACAATATGCTTATCACCCAGAATGCAACAAAAAAACAACACCCTTAACTATGAATAAGTTAGCACCATTCTCCAAGACAAAATGCTCAAGATTTATAATAAACTTCTAATATGTAAAAAGTATTAAAGCTAAATTGCTGGATTACAACCATTTGCCAAGTATTTATATATTTTTTCTGTCTGGTTTCACTCACAAAGTTTTTTTGCTTTATTATATCTGGGAAGAAGGAGAGTCTTTATCATTAAAGGGACATGCTAAATCATTTTATTATTGCCATATTGCTTGCATGTAACTAACGTTTGCAGGGGTTAAAGTCAGCTCCAGAGCTGCAATGCACTACTAGGAGCAAGCTGAACACATTTGGTGAACCAAAGATATGAGACAAACATTTGCAGCCACCAATCACCGGCTGTCTCTCAGTAATGTATTGCTGCTGCTAAGAATATGTATATATGCTTTTTTTTTTTTTTTTTTTTTTTTAAGATACAAATATAACAGGTTCTCTCCTGTTCCAACATGACTGTGCCCATGTGCACAAAGCAAGGTCCATGAAGACACAGGGCTAGATTTATTAAAGCTGAGGCAGACAAGGGCGCGTATACGCACCCCTGTACGCCTCAGCTCGTCTGTGGCGGGGCGAAATTACCCGCAGGTATTCACCATTGCACACGAGCGCAATTTTGCGCTCACATGCAATCCCGCCCCCTGCCCGTGCACAGCCAATCAAGCGCGGGCAGGAGCTGTCAATCTCCTCGGTCTGACTAGAGGTGGTTAGGGAAGCGGTGGTCTAGAAGAGGTTAGGGAAGCGGCGGTCTGGTGACCGCTGCTTGATAAATTACGGCGAGCAAGTTCTTGTGAGAACTTGCAGCCGTAGTGCTTTAATGAATCTAGCCCATAGTTTTAAGAGTTTGGTGTGGAGGAATAATTATACAAGTGGCCAGCACAGAGCCCTGACCTCAAGCCCACTAAACATCTGGAACTGATATGCCACAAATTCCCACAGACACCAAAAGCTTGTGAAAAGCCTTCCCAGAAAAGTGTGGCTTTTATAGCTGCAAAGGGGGCGGGGGGCAACTTCATATTAATGCCCATGGGTTTTGGAAAGGTACTCATATAGGTGTTCACCTACACATGGGCAAATAGAGTAAACTGAAAAGTCTCTTATAACTGCAGGCGTAAATATGATAATGTAACAGCCACTAATGAAACACTGGAAGATATAGGTGAAGTAGTCCTCAATTCATTTCGAACATGATCTTTCCTTTACAAACAGGCCTCTTGGCAGCCTCATGAGCTTCTATAACTCTATGCCTATGTCATTTTGTTAGTACCCTTTACAAGGTTTTACAAATCAAGAGCAGTTCAGGGATATACCTCTTGAAAAGCCTGGTGGGATCCATGTTCCTGTTCTCTATTGCTGTGGTAATTTAGAGATAGATTTAAATGAGCTGCTGCACTGAGCTAACCAATAACTATATAGAAAGTTGCAGGCTCAGATACATTTTACCATACTTAAGATCATTTTTATACCAAGAATATGTGACGGTAAAGATTAATAACTTTAAAGGGACATAAAACCCCATTTCTCCAACATAGGTGTGTCCGGTCCACGGCGTCATCCTTACTTGTGGGATATTCTCTTCCCCAACAGGAAATGGCAAAGAGCCCAGCAAAGCTGGTCACATGATCCCTCCTAGGCTCCGCCTACCCCAGTCATTCTCTTTGCCGTTGTACAGGCAACATCTCCACGGAGATGGCTTAGAGTTTTTTAGTGTTTAACTGTAGTTTTTATTATTCAATCAAGAGTTTGTTATTTTGAAATAGTGCTGGTATGTACTATTTACTCAGAAACAGAAAAGAGATGAAGATTTCTGTTTGTATGAGGAAAATGATTTTAGCAACCGTAACTAAAATCCATGGCTGTTCCACACAGGACTGTTGAGAGCAATTAACTTCAGTTGGGGGAACAGTGTGCAGTCTCTTGCTGCTTGAGGTATGACACATTCTAACAAGACGATGTAATGCTGGAAGCTGTCATTTTCCCTATGGGATCCGGTAAGCCATGTTTATTACGATCATAAATAAGGGCTTCACAAGGGCTTATTAAGACTGTAGACTGTTTCTGGGCTAAATCGATTCATTATTAACACATATTTAGCCTTGAGGAATCATTTTATCTGGGTATTTTGATATAATAATATCGGCAGGCACTGTATTAGACACCTTATTCCTTAGGGGCTTTCCCAAAGCTTAAGCAGAGCCTCATTTTCGCGCCGGTGTGGCGCACTTGTTTTTGAGAGGCATGGCATGCAGTCGCATGTGAGAGGAGCTCTGATACTTAGAAAAGACTTTCTGAAGGCGTCATTTGGTATCGTATTCCCCTTTGGGCTTGGTTGGGTCTCAGCAAAGCAGATACCAGGGACTGTAAAGGGGTTAAAGTTTAAAACGGCTCCGGTTCCGTTATTTTAAGGGTTAAAGCTTCCAAATTTGGTGTGCAATACTTTTAAGGCTTTAAGACACTGTGGTGAAAATTTGGTGAATTTTGAACAATTCCTTCATGTTTTTTCGCAATTGCAGTAATAAAGTGTGTTCAGTTTAAAATTTAAAGTGACAGTAACGGTTTTATTTTAAAACGTTTTTTGTACTTTGTTATCAAGTTTATGCCTGTTTAACATGTCTGAACTACCAGATAGACTGTGTTCTGAATGTGGGGAAGCCAGAATTCCTATTCATTTAAATAAATGTGATTTATGTGATAATGACAATGATGCCCAAGATGATTCCTCAAGTGAGGGGAGTAAGCATGGTACTGCATCATTCCCTCCTTCGTCTACACGAGTCTTGCCCACTCAGGAGGCCCCTAGTACATCTAGCGCGCCAATACTCCTTACTATGCAACAATTAACGGCTGTAATGGATAATTCTGTCAAAAACATTTTAGCCAAAATGAACCCTTGTCAGCGTAAGCGTGGCTGCTCTGTTTTAGATACTGAAGAGCATGACGACGCTGATATTAATATCTCTGAAGGGCCCCTAACCCAGTCTGATGGGGCCAGGGAGGTTTTGTCTGAGGGAGAAATTACTGATTCAGGGAACATTTCTCAACAGGCTGAACCTGATGTGATTACATTTAAATTTAAGTTGGAACATCTCCGCATTCTGCTTAAGGAGGTATTATCCACTCTGGATGATTGTGAAAAGTTGGTCATCCCAGAGAAACTATGTAAAATGGACAATTTCCTAGAGGTGCCGGGGCTCCCAGAAGCTTTTCCTATACCCAAGCGGGTGGCGGACATTGTTAATAAAGAATGGGAAAGGCCCGGTATTCCTTTCGTCCCTCCCCCCATATTTAAAAAATTGTTTCCTATGGTCGACCCCAGAAAGGACTTATGGCAGACAGTCCCCAAGGTCGAGGGAGCGGTTTCCACTTTAAACAAACGCACCACTATACCCATAGAGGATAGTTGTGCTTTCAAAGATCCTATGGATAAAAAATTAGAAGGTTTGCTTAAAAAGATGTTTGTTCAGCAGGGTTACCTTCTACAACCAATTTCATGCATTGTCCCTGTCGCTACAGCCGCATGTTTCTGGTTCGATGAGCTGATAAAGACGCTCGATAGTGATTCTCCTCCTTATGAGGAGATTATGGACAGAATCAATGCTCTCAAATTGGCTAATTCTTTCACCCTAGACGCCACTTTGCAATTGGCTAGGTTAGCGGCTAAGAATTCTGGGTTTGCTATTGTGGCGCGCAGAGCGCTTTGGTTGAAATCTTGGTCGGCTGATGCGTCTTCCAAGAACAAGCTACTAAACATTCCTTTCAAGGGGAAAACGCTGTTTGGCCCTGACTTGAAAGAGATTATCTCTGATATCACTGGGGGTAAGGGCCACGCCCTTCCTCAGGATCGGCCTTTCAAGGCAAAAAATAGACCTAATTTTCGTCCCTTTCGTAAAAACGGACCAGCCCAAAGTGCTACGTCCTCTAAGCAAGAGGGTAATACTTCTCAAGCCAAGCCAGCTTGGAGACCAATGCAAGGCTGGAACAAGGGAAAGCAGGCCAAGAAACCTGCCACTGCTACCAAGACAGCATGAAATGTTGGCCCCCGATCCGGGACCGGATCTGGTGGGGGGCAGACTCTCTCTCTTCGCTCAGGCTTGGGCAAGAGATGTTCTGGATCCTTGGGCACTAGAAATAGTCTCCCAAGGTTATCTTCTGGAATTCAAGGGACTTCCCCCAAGGGGGAGGTTCCACAGGTCTCAGTTGTCTTCAGACCACATAAAAAGACAGGCGTTCTTACATTGTGTAGAAGACCTGTTAAAAATGGGAGTGATTCATCCAGTTCCATTAAGAGAACAAGGGATGGGGTTCTACTCCAATCTGTTCATAGTTCCCAAAAAAGAGGGAACGTTCAGACCAATCTTAGATCTCAAGATCTTAAACAAGTTTCTCAAGGTTCCATCGTTCAAGATGGAAACCATTCGAACTATTCTTCCTTCCATCCAGGAAGGTCAATTCATGACCACGGTGGATTTAAAGGATGCGTATCTACATATTCCTATCCACAAGGAACATCATCGGTTCCTAAGGTTCGCATTCCTGGACAAACATTACCAGTTCGTGGCGCTTCCTTTCGGATTAGCCACTGCTCCAAGGATTTTCACAAAGGTACTAGGGTCCCTTCTAGCTGTGCTACGACCAAGGGGCGTTGCGGTAGTACCTTACTTGGACGACATTCTGATTCAAGCGTCGTCCCTTCCTCAAGCAAAGGCTCACACGGACATCGTCCTGGCCTTTCTCAGATCTCACGGATGGAAAGTGAACGTGGAAAAGAGTTCTCTATCCCCGTCAACAAGGGTTCCCTTCTTGGGAACAATTATAGACTCCTTAGAAATGAGGATTTTTCTGTCAGAGGTCAGAAAAACAAAACTTCTAGACTCTTGTCGGATACTTCATTCCGTTCCTCTTCCTTCCATAGCTCAGTGCATGGAAGTGATCGGGTTGATGGTAGCGGCAATGGACATAGTTCCTTTTGCGCGCATTCATCTAAGACCATTACAACTGTGCATGCTCAGTCAGTGGAATGGGGACTATACAGACTTGTCTCCGAAGATACATGTAAATCAGAGGACCAGAGACTCACTCCGTTGGTGGCTGTCCCTGGACAACCTGTCACAAGGGATGACATTCCGCAGACCAGAGTGGGTCATTGTCACGACCGACGCCAGTCTGATGGGCTGGGGCGCGGTCTGGGGATCCCTGAAAGCTCAGGGTCTTTGGTCTCGGGAAGAATCTCTTCTACCGATAAATATTCTGGAACTGAGAGCGATATTCAATGCTCTCAAGGCTTGGCCTCAGCTAGCGAGGACCAAGTTCATACGGTTTCAATCAGACAACATGACAACTGTTGCGTACATCAACCATCAGGGGGGAACAAGGAGTTCCCTAGCGATGGAAGAAGTGACCAAAATCATTCTATGGGCGGAGTCTCACTCCTGCCACCTGTCTGCTATCCACATCCCAGGAGTGGAAAATTGGGAAGCGGATTTTCTGAGTCGTCAGACATTGCATCCGGGGGAGTGGGAACTCCATCCGGAAATCTTTGCCCAAGTCACTCACCTGTGGGGCATTCCAGACATGGATCTGATGGCCTCTCGTCAGAACTTCAAAGTTCCTTGCTACGGGGCCAGATCCAGGGATCCCAAGGCGGCTCTAGTGGATGCACTAGTAGCACCTTGGACCTTCAAACTAGCTTATGTGTTCCCGCCATTTCCTCTCATCCCCAGGCTGGTAGCCAGGATCAATCAGGAGAGGGCGTCGGTGATCTTGATAGCTCCTGCGTGGCCACGCAGGACTTGGTATGCAGATCTGGTGAATATGTCATCGGCTCCACCTTGGAAGCTACCTTTGAGACGAGACCTTCTTGTTCAGGGTCCGTTCGAACATCCGAATCTGGTTTCACTCCAGCTGACTGCTTGGAGATTGAACGCTTGATTTTATCGAAGCGAGGATTCTCAGATTCTGTTATCGATACTCTTGTTCAGGCCAGAAAGCCTGTAACTAGAAAGATTTACCACAAAATTTGGAAAAATTATATCTGTTGGTGTGAATCTAAAGGATTCCCTTGGGACAAGGTTAAGATTCCTAGGATTCTATCCTTCCTTCAAGAAGGATTGGAAAAAGGATTATCTGCAAGTTCCCTGAAGGGACAGATTTCTGCCTTGTCGGTGTTACTTCACAAAAAGCTGGCAGCTGTGCCAGATGTTCAAGCCTTTGTTCAGGCTCTGGTTAGAATCAAGCCTGTTTACAAACCTTTGACTCCTCCTTGGAGTCTCAATTTAGTTCTTTCAGTTCTTCAGGGGGTTCCGTTTGAACCCTTACATTCCGTTGATATTAAGTTATTATCTTGGAAAGTTTTGTTTTTAGTTGCAATTTCTTCTGCTAGAAGAGTTTCAGAATTATCTGCTCTGCAGTGTTCTCCTCCTTATCTGGTGTTCCATGCAGATAAGGTGGTTTTACGTACTAAACCTGGTTTTCTTCCAAAAGTTGTTTCTAACAAAAACATTAACCAGGAGATTATCGTACCTTCTCTGTGTCCAAAACCAGTTTCAAAGAAGGAACGTTTGTTGCACAATTTGGATGTTGTTCGCGCTCTAAAATTCTATTTAGATGCTACAAAGGATTTTAGACAAACATCTTCCTTGTTTGTTGTTTATTCAGGTAAAAGGAGAGGTCAAAAAGCAACTTCTACCTCTCTCTCTTTTTGGATTAAAAGCATCATCAGATTGGCTTACGAGACTGCCGGACGGCAGCCTCCCGAAAGAATCACAGCTCATTCCACTAGGGCTGTGGCTTCCACATGGGCCTTCAAGAACGAGGCTTCTGTTGATCAGATATGTAGGGCAGCGACTTGGTCTTCACTGCACACTTTTACCAAATTTTACAAGTTTGATACTTTTGCTTCTTCTGAGGCTATTTTTGGGAGAAAGGTTTTGCAAGCCGTGGTGCCTTCCATTTAGGTGACCTGATTTGCTCCCTCCCTTCATCCGTGTCCTAAAGCTTTGGTATTGGTTCCCACAAGTAAGGATGACGCCGTGGACCGGACACACCTATGTTGGAGAAAACAGAATTTATGTTTACCTGATAAATTTCTTTCTCCAACGGTGTGTCCGGTCCACGGCCCGCCCTGGTTTTTTAATCAGGTCTGATAATTTATTTTCTTTAACTACAGTCACCACGGTACCATATGGTTTCTCCTATGCAAATATTCCTCCTTAACGTCGGTCGAATGACTGGGGTAGGCGGAGCCTAGGAGGGATCATGTGACCAGCTTTGCTGGGCTCTTTGCCATTTCCTGTTGGGGAAGAGAATATCCCACAAGTAAGGATGACGCCGTGGACCGGACACACCGTTGGAGAAAGAAATTTATCAGGTAAACATAAATTCTGTTTTTTTTCTTTTATGGTTCAGATAGAACATACAATTTTAAACTACTTTCCAATTAACTTATATAATTACATTTTCTTCAGTTTTTTGTTATCCTTGGTTGAAAAGCAGGAAGGCAAGTTCAGGAGTGTGCACGTGTCTGCAGCACTATATGGCAGCAGTTTGCAACAATGTTATACATTAGCAAGAGCACTAGATGGAAGCACTATTTCCTGTCATGTATTGCTCCAGACACGTGCACGCTACCTATCTAGATATCTCTTCAACAAAGAATAACAAGAGAACAAAGCAAATTTGATAATAGTAAATTAGAAACATTTAAAAAATGATATTCTCTATCTCAATTGTGTACTTCCTGTTAATACTCATTAGCTGTTAGGTACAAAAGTTCATTGTCAGCCAATAAGCCACTTAATATTAGCAGGAAGTAACTATCAGCCAATCAGCAACAGCACAAGTATCTATCAGCCAATGAGACTTAGCAGGGAATACTCTAATTTTCTACATAATTTATTTTGTAATGATAAAAGCAGTGCAATTGTAATATTTTCAAAATTACAAATAAATTAGGCTCAAATATGTAGATTTTGCACCAAAAACATTTATGCTTGATTCCAATTTACAATACAAAGTCATAGCCCAATATTTACAATATAAAGTCATAGCCCAAGATCAAAGAACATAATTATTCTCCAAAAATATGTTTTTATTGTTTACATTTAAATTTAAATGTTCTAATATGTAACAAACAATTGTATTGTAAGGTTGTATTGCTGTATGAGTAAAGCCTACAAAGTAATAATGTCATACAAGTTGCAAACATAAAAAGCGCACATGAAACTCTTAAAGTGACAGTAAGAACTTTGAGATTGTAATAGAATATTTTTAATGTGTAGTAAAAAAAAGCTTTGCAATATCATTTTCTGCCATACTATAATTTGTTTGATATATTGGTGAATTTCTATTTGTTAAAAATTGGAAGTGAACATTGCAGACTTCAAAACCTAACCCTGCCACATATCTGCTTCTAATGGGCTTCAGCAGAGATGATAAAATAAGACACTGCAAAATAATGAATATTTCACTAACAAAATGACTAGCCTTTTCTACTCCCCTAACAAGCCTAGATAGGCTCCTCTAATTAAAGGGATACTAAAGCGATTTTTTTTTCCTTTAATGATTCAGATAGAGAATGCAATTTTAAGCAACTTTCTAATTTACTCCTATTATCAATTATTCTTTGTTCTCTTGCTATCTTTATTTAAAAAGCAGACATATAAAGCTTAGGAGCCTGCCCATTTTTGTTTCAGAACCTGGGTTATGCCATCCAGGGTGCTGAACTTAAAATGGGCTGGCTCTTAAACTTTGCATTCCTGCTTTTTAAATAAAGATAGCAAGAGAACGAAGAAAAATTGATAATATGAGCAAATTAGAAAGTTGCTTAAAAATGCATGTTCTATATGAATCATGAAAGGAAAAAAAATTGGTTTAGTATCCCTTTAAGGCAAGTGGTCAGTGGTGTATGGCTACTGAACAATTGCAAGAAAATGTTAATAATTTGTTAAAAAAAATAATCACACTTACCTAGTATCTTATTTAATTACAAAGCTTTTCTTTAAGTAATATTACTGGAAAGAAAGCACCCTAGGCAGTTGCCTATATTGCCTAAAATCTTAAAAATGGTCTCATTAAAGAATTCTACATTAGATATCCCTTTAGGCCTATAAATCTGAAATACATAAATGTTTTATAACAATTACTACACATTCTCAGCTTTGTATAAAGGCTGCCTTATGTTGTAAACTCTCATTAGTCATTGACGAAGTACAGAAAGATCTAATAATTATAGAAATGTATGAAAATAAAAAAGTATGTTTATTCAGCACAATGTCATCTTTAATAAAAAAAGGACACAAGACTAGGGAAGGGCTAAATGGATTATAGGCTGGTATAATATAATTTACATTTTATACACATAATCTTGAAAGATAGTAGCATCATAAATAAGGTATATTTGCATGCAAATGTAAGCAATGATCAAATTGAGTGGCTATATTTTATTATTATTATATCAACTGCACAATAATATCAGTAGTTTATCCTATATATTGCCCTGAATGCCATGCAACATCACAAAACAGAATGACAAAACTAAATATTGCTGTCCCTAAGCCAGAAAGGTTTCTGCTATTTGCAGCCAGTCGAGCCATTTTGCTGATGGATTATGAAATGGTTTCCATTACACAAAAACAGAACAACCAAGTCCCACTGTGTAGGCTGTAAAATGTCATTCTTCTTTTTTATTGCTAAAACAGAACAGGAAATATAATTAAACTCAAAAACGAATCTGCCATAAAATGCCTAAATAAAGTGAAGGTAAACTTTGGTGAATGAAAGCCCGTTTTTTAAAAATACTATTAAAAACAGGGGCACTTTCATTCATCAAAGTTTACAAAGCAGCCGTTTTGTTAAAAAAAATTACCTTTTTTTCTTTTCACTGCTACAGCAGCTTCCCCCACATAGAGATCCTCTATTCACACGTCAGCAATGACTAATCCAGCTTCCTCCAATCACAGCTTTCCCCCCAGTGTAGTCATTGCCTGAGACCATGCTGTGATTGGAGGAAGCCGGATTAGTCATTGCTAATCTCTAGATGGGGGAAGCTGCTGTAGCAGTGAAAAGAAAAAAAGGTATTTATTTTAACAAAATAGCTGCTTTGTAAACTTTGATGAATGAAAGTTCCCCTGTTTTTAATAGTATTTTTAAAAAACGGACTTTCATTCACCAAAGTTTACCTTCACTTTAAGTTTATTAAACCCATATATAATTTATAGTTATTTTGCCTATAATTTACCTATGAAATTTGTGTTTTTCTCTTTTCTCCATAGAGACATAAGTAGACATATCATACATGTACGTATGCTACACAACAACTGCAAGTGCTGGACATCTTTTTACATCTGGCCTCTGATCAGCCAGAAACAGTAGATAAGATAAACACAATCAAGATGCTTTTCAAGTAGTGAATGCTTGGACTTCTTTGGAATTGCAAAACCCTGCTAATTTCCCTTACAAATGTAGTTTTCCTTACCTTTGTCTCCATCTCTACATGTCCTTTGCCAATTTCACTGTAGATCTGTTTCTCAGGAAAGTTGAGTTGCTATGTTAAAAAAGGATATTAAAATTACATGTTGTATAAACAAATATATATGTATATATCTTTAACTAAATCTTACCCTTTCACAGCATTAAATAGATAATACACTGTAAAATTGTTTTTCCTAAATGTGTTTCCAATTACTTGTTAAAATAACTGCAGAGTATAAAATGTATGATTAATTGCTCCTTGTGTTTGTTTTTATATATGAAATAGCGGATTTTGTTCTATGACACCACAACCCACCAAAATGGGTTGAGCATGCAGGGAAATCAGATCTCCTTATTTTATCACTTTCTGTACACACATGCTTCCTTACATTATCTGTCTGTATTTCAAATCCCAACACTTAGGCCCCAATATTCAAAACAATGACAGGTCTACTCTGCAACACAGCTAACCCCCCAAGACCCACTAAAGAACAAAAAAAAACATTACAAAAAGAACCATTACCAAAAATAAACACTATCCTAAACACTACTACTAAAAGCCCTATCCTAAAACTAAAGTCCTCTTAAAAAAAGCCCCCCCTCCTAAAAAAAAACCTATTCTAAAACTAAAACCTTCAGGGCATTTGTCAGGCAGTGCCCTAGTTGGAGTGATCACTGCTCCTTTGCATAAAAAAACCCTATACTAAAACCAAAGTAACCCCCACCGCCTCCCGCCCCCCAAAAAACTATAAAAATGGCCCTGAGAAGAGCGTAAGTGATTAAGCTCTTTTGCTTTTTATTTTTAAAACCCTATCCTAAAAAAATCCTAAAATTAAAAAGAACCTATCCTAAAAAATGCCCTGAAAATGGCATATGTGATATTACTCTTGCTTTTTTTTTAAACCCTATACTAAGACTAACCCTCCTCCCCAAGGAAAAGCATAGGGCTAAACCCCAAAAGTTTGTACTCATCAACATGAATCCAGCTCCTTAGGGGGAAGCGGCGGGTCCATGGGGTCACTAATCTTCTGTCTCCGTCAAAGTGGTCTGTCCTCTGGGGCTGTCCTCTTCTTTTTTTCAATTCTTTTTTTCCTTCATCCTCTTCCATCCTCTTCCTTATGCTGCCACTGAAGCTTGAATGCAAGCTCTCCCTTTATATAGGGGTGCTATTGCAGTTCTATTGACTGAATTTCCAATCAAAATCAAATCAGCCAATCAAAAAGCTTTAATCTATTGGTTCATTTAAATTTGATTGGAAAAGCAGCCAATAAAAATGCAAGAGCCCCCCTTTATAAGGGGGAACCTTGCATTCAATCAACAGTGTGCTGCGGTGACAGCATGAAGAAGCATCAGATGGAAGAGTATGAAGTGTCCAATGGAAAACAGAAGAGGACAGCCCCAGAGGACCGGCACCTTGGATGAAGACCGAAGAGGAGTGCCACCATGGACCTGCTGCTGTCTCCTTTAAGGAGCTGGATCCTAGTTGGTGAGTACAAACTTTTGGGGTTCAGTCATAGTTTTTTTGGGGGGGTTTAGTTTTAGTATAGGGGTTTTAAAATGCAAAAGAGCTAAATCCCTTATGCCCTTTTCAGGATATTTTTTTTGGATAGGTTTTTAAGCTTTCAAGGACTGCTTTTTTCCCCAGTCCAGCCCTGCAAAATACCTGGAGTTGGATTTGATTTTTGGAGTCTTAGAATCCTAAGGATGAAACTTACTCTTACCCCCTAAGCATTTAGAAACCTTAGAAATTAGTTGTTGGTCAAAAAAGCCTAGTAGTTTCCAATGGAGTTAAGCAGGTATAAGATTTTGAGCCAGCACCAGCAATCTAATGTCCTATACAGCTTTATAGCAACAAGAAAGGAAAGCAGTAATATATCACAACAGTGTCTAGCACATTTTCAGAAAACACATCTGATAACATATCTCGTCTGGATCAGTAGACCAGTACTGAAGCCTTCATAATACAAGACATTGACAGCAACAGATGAACCAATGCAGCCTGGAAAGCTTAAGTTTTATCTCTAGTTTCAGTTAAAGGGATATGAAACCCAAGCAATTTATTTCACGATTTAGATAGACCACTTGATTTTAAACACATTTTTCATTTACTTCTATTATCAATTTGTCTTCATTCTTTTGGTATTTTTGGTTAGGGAGCCGGCCTATTTCTGGAGCACTATATGGCAGCAGTTTTACAAGAATGTTACCCATTTGCAAGAGTACAAGATGGCAGCACTGTTTCCTGCCATGTAGTGCTCCAGATGCCTACCAGAATATCATGGGAACAAAGCAAATTTGGTAATAGAACTAAATTGGAAACATTTTTAAAATGCTAAGTATTTACTAGCTGCCTCGGTATAGGAATTACATGTAGCTAAGGCACCTTAAAGGGACAGTAAAGGGACACCTTGTAATTACAAGACATGTCTGTATTGTTGCTATATTATAACAAATCTGCCAAATCTAAACATTTTTAAAACAAATTAGAATCTTGTTTGCTGCAATTGTCTTTCAACAGCCAAACTCCTACCACCTTATTTGGAGGAGCCAATCTGGGTTTGAGTCTGCAGACAACAAGGCTAACTGCAATCATAATATTAGTATAAAATGCATTGTTTTTCCGTTGTTATCAGTTAAACCAAAAAGGAAAAGATATGTACCAGGATTAGCCTAGAGAGGTCAGCAGGGTACATTTAAAGTTCTAAGAATTAGAAAATCCTCAGTTTTCAGAATTAAATTACATGAAAAGGGGCCAAATAAATAATGAAAGTGTATTGCAAAGTTGTTTCCTTATGCAATAACTAAACATTATTGGTCAGATTCCAAGTGGTGCGATAACAGTTGTGCGCAAACGATATTGGGTTTATTAAGGCAGTTTGTGTGTGTCGGAGGTAGTGTGCGCATTACAAGTTGAAAGTAAACGCGTTCACTTGAGTGCAATTGAAATTAACACCAATCGTGTTAGCGCGACCTCAGAGCTCTGGTTAACTGTTAAGCTTAAATAAAAAGTTGCACAAAAAACATTAAAATAAATGTAAAAGTGCAGTTACAATCATAACACTATTTAATAAAAATTATTAAAAAGAAATTGCAATAAAAATTTATAAGGGCTCAAAGATATGAGGTCTCAGGTGCTAGAAAAAAAAGGGCTGCAAAGGGCTTTAACATAGAGATACATACATGCACATGTCTAAATGTCTAACATGTCTAGCGCTGCGGAATCTGTTGGCGCTCTACAAATAACCAATAATAATAATAAGTATATGTATGTATATCAATTGGTTGGATTTGGGTGTTGCGCCTGCGTTAGGAAAGAACTTGGAATCTGGCACACTATGGGGGATCCTAGGGGTGGCTGCTGTTAGAGGAATCTCACTTCCTCCTTAGTGAGAAAAAAGAGGTTTTGTTGTTTGTAGAAGGGGTGTTTCTAATAGCGCCTTCCAAAAGGAACTCCTCATGTGCATGTGGGGATATAAATGCAAAATATACCCAAATGTGTTAAACTGTATAAAACAGTAGCGATATTGTAACCAATCCGCTCACCTGTAGGATCACAGGGATCAGTGATCAATGATGTGATATGATTTAGAAAATTCCTGTCCAGGTGCAGTTCCTTCCCAGGTGGAAATGTCCTCTTGTTTATAAATTAGGCAACTAAATACTCTAATTAAAGACTGAAGTCGTAGTGTGGGACTCCCCTTCTGTTTCCACTCTGTATGAGTGGACAGAGGGTAGATAGAAGGGGTATTCCATTTTAATGTGAGCTGATGTATGTGTGTTTTTAAAATGCAAATTTTATTAGTAATTTAAAATGGGGAATAAATATATATGTAGAATTTAATAAAAATATATAAAAAACTGAGGAATATAAAATAGATCATTGCATAATATAAAAAAATATATATGTAAAAAGTATATATAAAATATATATATTAAAAAAAAAAGTGCAAGAAGCAAGTGTACTGACTAGCGAGTTGATGCCCGGCAGTAAATCGAATATCCGGATGTGATGTCATGAGTGTGTGTCACGTGCCTTATGCATTTCCTGAGCGTCTCAGCTCACTTCTTCAAAGGAGTGTAATCTGATGCCATCCTATGAGCCCTTAAGTAGTCTGTTAATTGCCAATCAGGATAATTAATTGTAACAACATTGACTAATTGATATGATAAGTATTTACTAATTTAAGCTGTTTTAAAAGTGCAAACCTTGGATTTAGGGCAAATTCCGGAATGGATCAAAAAGGATATTATTTGAATTGTGTTTGTAATGTTTTGTATTAAAAAGACTGATTATAAAATATTATTTTGTCATCAATTATCAGCCATTTTATGTGAGATTGTGAATATATGCGTAAATTTAAAAACCGCGGTATTAGAAAAATATTTTGTCTGTTTACTAGATACAAGTCATCTTGTCTCGTTTTTTAAATTACATATTATATAAAATGTTTAATGATACATCTGTTGAGGAGTGAACTATACATAACAAAAAAATACGATGTGTATATTTAAAACCGGGGTTGTACATTCATATTTTCTTATTTTTCTACTTGAGGAGCGCTAGTTTTAGCAATCAATAATTAATCAATAAATAATTAATATTCAATGAATAGGTTAAAGAATGTATATTTTATGTGTTTTGTTTTGTAAAAAATGAGAGTCCATATTAATAAAAATTCATATTAATTGATTGATATGTTGCAAATGCCAACAATTTCTTCCCTAGGGTAAAATACTTTTTCAAAGTGATAGTGAATCAAAGAAAGGCTGCTAAATCTATATCTGTATTTAGCCCATATGGTTTTCTGGTTCTGAGCTTGTATATCCAGAAGGTCTCTCTTTTTCTGAATTGTAGCAGTCTATTCACACCTTCTGTATGTGGTATATGTTCAATAGCTTTTATTTTGAGCTCCTTTTCATTTTTATTATGAAATTCTTCGAAGTGGGTCCCTATACCATATTCGGGTTCATCACTAGCAATGTTTTTTATATGTTCAAGGAGCCTGGTTTTTAGGGTTCGCTTTGTCCTTCCTATGTACAATTTATTGCAGCTGCAGGTTAGTTGATATACAACATACTGAGATTTACCATTCATGAACCTTTTTATTTCATATTTATTGTGTTCCCCATCAGTAATCCATTTGTTCTCATCTTTGTTGTTGCTGATGTGTTCACGGCATAGGCAGTTTTTTTCTATTACATTTATAGAATCCTTTTGTTTTGGTTGTTAGCCAATTTTCTTGTTTCTGTGTTTTATTGGTCTTTAATTTGGTTGGTGCTAGTATATTCTTAAAATTCAGATTTTTCTTATAGGTGATCTTTGGTCTTTCTGGTAATGTTTCCTTCAGTAGGGGATCTCTTTTTAAAATGTGCCAATGCTTGTTTAATATTTTCTCAATGTCTTTAGTGCCACTGTTAAAAGTGGTTATAAATATAGGTGTCTGGTTTGAGGGTGAAATTGTTATTTCACAATTAATTTTCCCTGCTTTGTGTTTGCTTCTAAGTAGTTCTTCTCTGTCAACCAAGTTTACTCTTTCATAGGCTTTGTCTACAGTCTTTATATTATATTTCTTACTGTAGAATTTCTGTTTTAAAGTTGCTGCCGCTTGTTCAAAGTCATTATTTTTTGAGCAATTGCGTTTAATACGCTGGAATTGACCATATGGAATATTGTCTATCCATCTCTTATGATGATTACTAGTGGCGTGTAGATAACCGTTTGTGTCCGTTTCCTTTGTATAGATTTTGGTTTCGATCCTATTGTTTTCATTTTAGATATTGACATCCAAAAAATTTATTCCAATCATTTTGATTTAAGGAGTTGACGAATTCATTGAACTGATGTTCATTTTCCTTCCAAATTATGATAATATCATCAATGAATCTCTTCCACATAACGATGTTCCCTATGAATCTATTATTGATCCATATATGTTGGTTTTCAAAAGCTCCTATATACATATTGGCAAAGCTTGAGGCAAATTTTGTGCCCATTGCTGTGCCAAATTTCTGTAAGAATATTTTGTCTTCAAATATGAAGTAATTTTTAGTTAGGATGAAGTATATAGCTTCTCCTATAAAGGCGATTTGTTTTTTATTGATGTTTGTTTCACTGGTCAGAATTTCTTTGACTGCACAAATCCCCTTATTGTGTAGAATAGATGTGTATAGAGCCATAACGTCTAATGTTGCTAATGAATAGCTATCTCCCCATTGATTTTCTTTTAGTACTGACAGGAGATGTGGGGTATCCCATATATATGATTTGATTTTTGGAACTACAGGTTGAAGGAAATAGTCCACATATTCCGAAAAATTACTAGTTAAGCTATTTATACCAGAGATAATTGGTCAACCCAGTTTTTTTTTTTACATTTTTGTGTATTTTAGGTAGGTGGTAAAATATTGCAGTTCTTATAGAGTGTCTGAGGATAGTAGTTTATACTCTTCCTCATTAAGGATTTCTCCTTTTTTAGCACTTCTTATTAATAGATTATATTCATCTGAAAAATTATCAGTGGGATCTTTTATTAATACTTCATAGGTCTCTTTATCAGAGAGTAGTCTATTTGCCTGACCAATATAATCTATTTTATTCTGTACTACAAGTGAGCCACCTTTATCGGCTTCCCAGAAGACTAGATTATGATCTTTACTTAGATTTATCAGAATTTGTTCTTCCTTGTTTGTAAGGTTTTTTTGGGACAATTTAAATGATTTACACATAGTTTCCAGATCATTATGTAACAAATCTTCAAAGAGTGATACATATTGGCCTTTTGAATGTGTTGGATAAAACACGAACCTGGGTCTAAACCAACTGTGTTTAATTATTTTACCTTCTTCTTGTTTCTTGTTTCAAGTGATTCTAAATCTAGTGACTCTAAAAGACTTAATGTAGGTAAATCACTTTGTGTTAGTGGAACAATGTTATTTGTTTCTATATTTACTATTGATTGTGAGGAAATAGTCAAACTTTCTATTTACTTACTATTCGTTTGAATGTGTCGTTGTAGGGTTAGTTTCCTGATGTATTTCTTGCAGTCAACAAATAATGAGAAGGCGTCTGGTTTTTTGCTTGGGGCAAATGAAAGGCCTTTTTTCAGGAGGTTTTATTCTCCCTCTGTTAGTTCTTTATTTGATAGATTAAAGATTTTTACTTTGGTTAGTTCATCTGAGATTAGACCGACCTCTGTCTTGTTTGCCAATTTTCTCTTCTTAGTTTGTTTTTGTTTTCCTGCTCTACATCCTCTTCCCCACTTTCTTTTCATCTTTTTTGTGGGGATGATCGCTGTAGTGTTTGGAAATTGTGGAAGACTGTTTCTTGTCTTTCTGCCCTGAATCTTGGTGGATTTTACAGTTTCTGTATTGATTCTCTCCTTTCTCTTAAGCCTAAAAATGTGTTTGTTCATGATTGTTCTGATAGGTACTAGGCTTTTGGAATCTATCAACTCTTGGTGCCTATTTGCAAATCTTGTGTCCCCTTTATGATTTTAAAAATGGTTAGTATAGGAATTAAAGTGACTAGCACGAGTGTTAGAGTAATTTGTATAGGTGGTTTAAGGTTGGTTTCTTCTGTCTTGATTATAATTACTATAATTGGGATTATGATGATAATTATTATTCGATTGTCTGGAAGAACGTGAATTAGTATTATTACCAGTTTTGAAGTACATACTATGGTTTTTATTTCTGACTGTATTTTGTTCTGTTACTACAGTTCTGTTATTTTTATTTTTATTTTTTGTGGTTGTATTTGGAAAGAAATGGTTGGTTGTGTTTGGAAACACTTCTATATTGGGTGTATCTGTTGCGTCTAAAAACTCTCTTTCTAGGTCTATATTTTTTCCCCTAGTTCTGTTTTTTTTAGTGTTGAGGTCTCTTTCTAATTTTTTCTTTTTCTTTTTAATTATATCCAATTCTAGTTTATTTGTCCTGTTTGCGATGTCTTTATCTGGTTGCTGATACTATAATCCTCATTATAGGGTTGGAGTTCATGTCTAATTTCTTTTATTTCTTTCCCTATTTTCTCAAGGTTTTGTTCTCTATATTTAATTAATATGTTTATAAATGTATTAGAACAAGTTTCCGTTGCTTCCTCCCATTCTGTGATTAATTCAATGTCATCTGAATTAAAAATCAGAGTTTTGGTAAGCTTTAAACGTTTTGGTATTAATTTTAATTTTTGATAATTCTCAAGAACTATTATGTCATTCCAGTTAGTGACTTCTAATCTTGAGTTTTTCTAGTCTCCTCAGTAAAGCTTTGGGATTGACCTGTTCTGTGGTTTTAATGGGTTCTGATATGATTTCATTGATTGACCAAGATCTTATTTTTGTTTTTATATCGAAGTAGTTCCCAAAAGAGTAATTTTCCTGGTGGTATTCCTCCATATTTCAATAATATTATTATAATATTTATATTTATATTTGTGAGTTAGTATCAATGAAGGAATATAAAATTTAATAATGTTTGCAAAAGAAGTATTTTTATCTGTTTGTGTATTAGTTGAAAACCAAAAACTATAAATAAAATAAATAACAGAACTAATTTGTAGATCAAATTTATAACATAATGTTTTTAGAGCTTGTGAGAGGTGTAGTAGTGAAGTTTATAATCAGTCTTTTTAATACAAAAATTTAAAAACACAATTCAAATAATATCCTTTTTGATCCATTCCGGAATTTGCCCTAAATCCGAGGTTAGCACTTTAAACACTGCTTAAACTAGTAAATACTTATCATATCAATTAGTCAATGTTGTTACAATTAACTATTCTGATTGGCAATCAACTTAAGGGCTCATAGGATGGCATCATATTACACCCCTCTGAAGAAGTGAGCTCAGACGCTCACGAAACACGTAAGACACGTGACGCACGCTCGGGACGTCACATCCGGATATCCAATTTACCGCCAGGCACCAACTCGCTAGCGGTCAGTACACTTGCTTCTTGCACTTTTATATATATATATATATATATATTTTATAAATAATTTTTATTGTGGTTTAATTCAAGGCATACATACTTTGGAAGTCAACTACCGGTACATGGAACAGAAATAACCATTTACAAAGCATATAACCAGTATAAGACAAGAAAAATATACATTACATGCTCATCTAACATTATACAGTCTTGATGTACACAATATTTGCCTGACAAACGATATACCTCCTAGTTGACTTACAAGGCCACTCTTGGACCTCTCATCAGACTATAAATTGAAACTTCTAGTCGGTAAACTGAAAAAAAAGGAGACCGCTCATGGGTCTCAACTGATGAACCATGTTTTTCTTTTGTTTTGATGAAATTATAGATAGGGTTCTGCCTGCAATATAATCAGGGTGAACCTTTATAATGTTTAATTTAAGGTGGAGTTGTGCTTAAAATGAATAAACATATCTATATAGGATGTAGGGGCTTGCAAGTAAGGAAAAGTTATAGGCAGTATGCGTAAGATTGGGAGGGGTGTAGGCCACTGATTTAAGGTAAAAGGGAGACTCAACTAGTATCAACCCAGGAGGAGATCACTAATAATACTCTTTGTTTATGTTGCAGCACAATATCATCCATAGAAAAAACAATACAATTACTCCAAAAACATTTAGAGAAAGAAATGGATAGCCTTTATGAATATGCTGAAAAATAAAGCTCAAAGGCTATCATGTATGTTTGGGATATAAATGCGGAGGTGGCTGTATACGTTTGTTACAAGTTTTGAGGAAATATATACTGTAAGTTGGGCACTGTTAAATGTATGAACATACCACATTTGATGTTAATAAACCATTAATCATTCAAGAGTAGGGAAAGAGACATGGAAATATATATCAAATAGAGTGTTCTCATGGATTAGGTAATAGGGAGTGAGGTATGAATTACTTAATTTGTTATTCATAAATTACATAGAAACTTTTCTAACCTGCAGCTATGTCAATGGCATGCACAAAATATATAGCACAATGGTTACAGGGTATAACTTGTACCTAGTGAGACCTAACTATGATTTTTAGTTTGACACCTGTAGATGTAAAACAGATAGGGTATCCTCACTGATTGGGCCTTAAATGATATACCATAGATCTTTGAGCATATATTTATAGATTACATATAAGCACTTTTCAACCCTGAAATTATATCAACAACATTCACAATGTTCATGAGGTACGCCAGGGTAGAAAGTGATATTAGAATACAACCGGGCTGATGATGTTATTAGGAAATGCCTATGTTGCGCTGTGATGAATCCAGTTAAGGTTGGTATACGATGCAACACACTTCCCCGTTTCTTGATTAGGACACCTCCTGGGATCTCTGTAGTTCTGAGCTTCATACCTTTCTGCATCAGCTCAAAGGCGGCATGACACACGGCACTAGTGCCTTCAAGAGCCGCCGAAGGCATGACGGTTCCCATAGCTTCCTGTGGACTCCCGGCCTCTGCTCCCTTCTTCCTTACTGCGGGCAGCACTGAACTGGACTCTTGATCATTTAGGTATCCAGCATAGGTAAGCGGCGAGCGCTGGGGCCCCAAAGTGCCACCACTCTCCCGCTGTACAGGAGTAGGTTCCGGCAAAGTGAGTTTCTTTGAGGTATAGTCGTGTACACAAACCAGCTCCTTACTAAGCGTCTCCTCAAAGGAAATAAGATAATCGTCCAGTAAACGGCACAGCTCTTCTAAGATAAAGGTTGCAGTCTCCATAGCCAATTTGATTTAGAATATATTCAGGCAAGGTAGAGAAAGATTTTACAGCTCTACTCTGAAAGGTGGACAGGATCAGTACTCTCAAGGTACTCCTTAACGACAGAGGCCCAAAGGCGCTCCGCCGGGGGGTTAGATAGGAGGCCTCAACCTCAGAAAGTCTCCGATAACTGTAGCTGGCGTTGTTCAGAGATATTATTAGCTCAAATTAGAGGGCTTCTATCTAACCCCCCGGCGGAGCGCCTTTGGGCCTCTTAACGACAGAGGCCCAAAGGCGCTCCGCCAGGGGGTTAGATAGGAGGCCTCAACCTCAGAAAGTCTCCGATAACTGTAGCTGGCATTGTTCAGAGATATTATTAGCTCAAATTAGAGGGCTCCTATCTAACCCCCCGGCGGAGCGCCTTTGGGCCTCTGTCGTTAAGGAGTACCTTGAGAGTACTGATCCTGTCCACCTTTCAGAGTAGAGCTGTAAAATCTTTCTCTACCTTGCCTGAATATATTCTAAATCAAATTGGCTATGGAGACTGCAACCTTTATCTTAGAAGAGCTGTGCCGTT
Organism: Bombina bombina; assembly: GCF_027579735.1. NCBI lineage: Eukaryota > Metazoa > Chordata > Amphibia > Anura > Bombinatoridae > Bombina > Bombina bombina. Next base: position 1,382,239,455 of record NC_069499.1, read on the forward strand.
TACTGGACGGTTATCTTATTTCCTTTGAGGAGACGCTTAGTAAGGAGCTGGTTTGTGTACACGACTATACCTCAAAGAAACTCACTTTGCCGGAACCTACTCCTGTACAGCGGGAGAGTGGTGGCGCTTTGGGGCCCCAGCGCTCGCCGCTTACCTATGCTGGATACCTAAATGATCAAGAGTCCAGTTCAGTGCTGCCCGCAGTAAGGAAGAAGGGAGCAGAGGCCGGGAGTCCACAGGAAGCTATGGGAACCGTCATGCCTTCGGCGGCTCTTGAAGGCACTAGTGCCGTGTGTCATGCCGCCTTTGAGCTGATGCAGAAAGGTATGACGGTTCCCATAGCTTCCTGTGGACTCCCGGCCTCTGCTCCCTTCTTCCTTACTGCGGGCAGCACTGAACTGGACTCTTGATCATTTAGGTATCCAGCATAGGTAAGCGGCGAGCGTTGGGGCCCCAAAGCGCCACCACTCTCCCGCTGTACAGGAGTAGGTTCCGGCAAAGTGAGTTTCTTTGAGGTATAGTCGTGTACACAAACCAGCTCCTTACTAAGCGTCTCCTCAAAGGAAATAAGATAACCGTCCAGTAAACGGCACAGCTCTTCTAAGATAAAGGTTGCAGTCTCCATAGCCAATTTGATTTAGAATATATTCAGGCAAGGTAGAGAAAGATTTTACAGCTCTACTCTGAAAGGTGGACAGGATCAGTACTCTCAAGGTACTCCTTAACGACAGAGGCCCAAAGGCGCTCCGCCGGGGGGTTAGATAGGAGGCCTCAACCTCAGAAAGTCTCCGATAACTGTAGCTGGCGTTGTTCAGAGATATTATTAGCTCAAATTAGAGGGCTCCTATCTAACCCCCCGGCGGAGCGCCTTTGGGCCTCTGTCGTTAAGGAGTACCTTGAGAGTACTGATCCTGTCCACCTTTCAGAGTAGAGCTGTAAAATCTTTCTCTACCTTGCCTGAATATATTCTAAATCAAATTGGCTATGGAGACTGCAACCTTTATCTTAGAAGAGCTGTGCCGTTTACTGGACGGTTATCTTATTTCCTTTGAGGAGACGCTTAGTAAGGAGCTGGTTTGTGTACACGACTATACCTCAAAGAAACTCACTTTGCCGGAACCTACTCCTGTACAGCGGGAGAGTGGTGGCGCTTTGGGGCCCCAGCGCTCGCCGCTTACCTATGCTGGATACCTAAATGATCAAGAGTCCAGTTCAGTGCTGCCCGCAGTAAGGAAGAAGGGAGCAGAGGCCGGGAGTCCACAGGAAGCTATGGGAACCGTCATACCTTTCTGCATCAGCTCAAAGGCGGCATGACACACGGCACTAGTGCCTTCAAGAGCCGCCGAAGGCATGACGGTTCCCATAGCTTCCTGTGGACTCCCGGCCTCTGCTCCCTTCTTCCTTACTGTGGGCAGCACTGAACTGGACTCTTGATCATTTAGGTATCCAGCATAGGTAAGCGGCGAGCGCTGGGGCCCCAAAGCGCCACCACTCTCCCGCTGTACAGGAGTAGGTTCCGGCAAAGTGAGTTTCTTTGAGGTATAGTCGTGTACACAAACCAGCTCCTTACTAAGCGTCTCCTCAAAGGAAATAAGATAACCGTCCAGTAAACGGCACAGCTCTTCTAAGATAAAGGTTGCAGTCTCCATAGCCAATTTGATTTAGAATATATTCAGGCAAGGTAGAGAAAGATTTTACAGCTCTACTCTGAAAGGTGGACAGGATCAGTACTCTCAAGGTACTCCTTAACGACAGAGGCCCAAAGGCGCTCCGCCGGGGGGTTAGATAGGAGGCCTCAACCTCAGAAAGTCTCCGATAACTGTAGCTGGCGTTGTTCAGAGATATTATTAGCTCAAATTAGAGGGCTCCTTCAGCTGAAACTCATGTGCTGTGTATAACCAAGCGATTGTAGATATAAAAGCTGATTGTGGTTAGATTAATGAAGAAGCCTTCAGCAGCTAGCAATTAAGCGACCTGTCATGGCCGCCGCCCAGAAGTTCCCCCTATATATATATATATTTTATATATACTTTTTACATATATATTTTTTATATTATATAATGATCTATTTTATATTCCTCAGTTTTTAAAATATTTTTATTAAATTCTACATATATTTTTATTCACCATTTTAAATTACTAATAAAATTTGCATTTTAAAAACACACATCAGCTCACATTAAAACGGAATACCCCTTCTATCTACCCTCTGTCCACTCATACAGAGTGGAAACAGAAGGGGAGTCCCACACTACAACTTCAGTCTTTAATTAGACTATTTAGTTGCCTAATTTATAAACAAGAGGACATTTCCACCTGGGAAGGAACTGCACCTGGACGGGAATTTTCTAAATCATATCACATCGTTGATCACTGATCCCTGTGATCCTACAGGTGAGCAGATTAGTTACAATATTGCTACTGTTTTATACAGTTTAACACATTTGGGTATATTTTGCATTTATATCCCCACATGCACATGAGGAGTTCCTTTTAGAAGGCGCTGTTAGAAACACCCCTTCTACAATATATATATATATATATATATTTATATATATATATATATATGTATATATATATATATATATATATATATACTGTATATATGTTTAAATGTGTGTAGAGATCTATTTATATGTGTAAATATGTATTTACAGACATACTGTATATACACATAAATACATATGTATACATATATTCATATATATATTTATATATATATATATATATATATATATATATATATATATATATATATATATATACACACTGTGTGCAGAATTATTAGGCAAATTAGTATTTTGACCACATCATCCTCTTTATGCATGTTGTCTTACTCCAAGCTGTATAGGCTCGAAAGCCTACTACCAATTAAGCATATTAGGTGATGTGCATCTCTGTAATGAGAAGGGGTGTGGTCTAATGACATCAACACCCTATATGAGGTGTGCATAATTATTAGGCAACTTCCTTTCCTTTGGCAAAATGGGTCAAAAGAAGGACTTGACAGGCTCAGAAAAGTCAAAAATAGTGAGATATCTTGCAGAGGGATGCAGCACTCTTAAAATTGCAAAGCTTCTGAAGCGTGATCATCGAACAATCAAGCGTTTCATTCAAAATAGTCAACAGGGTCGCAAGAAGCGTGTGGAAAAACCAAGGCGCAAAATAACTGCCCATGAACTGAGAAAAGTCAAGCGTGCAGCTGCCAAGATGCCACTTGCCACCAGTTTGGCCATATTTCAGAGCTGCAACATCACTGGAGTGCCCAAAAGCACAAGGTGTGCAATACTCAGAGACATGGCCAAGGTAAGAAAGGCTGAAAGATGACCACCACTGAACAAGACACACAAGCTGAAACGTCAAGACTGGGCCAAGAAATATCTCAAGACTGATTTTTCTAAGGTTTTATGGACTGATGAAATGAGAGTGAGTCTTGATGGGCCAGATGGATGGGCCCGTGGCTGGATTGGTAAAGGGCAGAGAGCTCCAGTCCGACTCAGACGCCAGCAAGGTGGAGGTGGAGTACTGGTTTGGGCTGGTATCATCAAAGATGAGCTTGTGGGGCCTTTTCGGGTTGAGGATGGAGTCAAGCTCAACTCCCAGTCCTACTGCCAGTTTCTGGAAGACACCTTCTTCAAGCAGTGGTACAGGAAGAAGTCTGCATCCTTCAAGAAAAACATGATTTTCATGCAGGACAATGCTCCATCACACGCGTCCAAGTACTCCACAGCATGGCTGGCAAGAAAGGGTATAAAAGAAGAAAATCTAATGACATGGCCTCCTTGTTCACCTGATCTGAACCCCATTGAGAACCTGTGGTCCATCATCAAATGTGAGATTTACAAGGAGGGAAAACAGTACACCTCTCTGAACAGTGTCTGGGAGGCTGTGGTTGCTGCTGCACGCAATGTTGATGGTGAACAGATCAAAACACTGACAGAATCCATGGATGGCAGGCTTTTGAGTGTCCTTGCAAAGAAAGGTGGCTATATTGGTCACTGATTTGTTTTTGTTTTGTTTTTGAATGTCAGAAATGTATATTTGTGAATGTTGAGATGTTATATTGGTTTCACTGGTAAAAATAAATAATTGAAATGGGTATATATTTGTTTTTTGTTAAGTTGCCTAATAATTATGCACAGTAATAGTCACCTGCACACACAGATATCCCCCTAAAATAGCTATAACTAAAAACAAACTAAAAACTACTTCCAAAAATATTCAGCTTTGATATTAATGAGTTTTTTGGGTTCATTGAGAACATGGTTGTTGTTCAATAATAAAATTAATCCTCAAAAATACAACTTGCCTAATAATTCTGCACTCCCTGTATACACAAAACAGGGAAGGGGACTGCACTCCTAGACCAGACCAGGTACACATCCCATGACCCTGCAACATGCTCAAAATGGCCAATAGGATGAGAGCTACTGAAATAATATTGGCTGATTTGAACAGCCAATAGGATTTCAGTTGCTCTCATTCTATTGGCTATTTTGAACAGCCAATAGGATTTTAGAAGTTCTCATCCTATTGCTGATTTGAATTTGATGAATGCAAGGTACGCCATTTTGAAACAGCTACCTTGCATTGAAGCTTCAGTGTACGGCGGGGACCATTCCACCGGGAGGAAGATAGAAGACGCCCCCGCGATGGATGAAGATGTCTCCGCCTAGATGAAGACTTCTCACCGCCTGGATGTCCGGACTTTAGCAACCTTGAGTAGATATTCTGGGGTTAGTGTTAGGTATTTTTTTTATTTTTGGGGGTGTTCTTTTCAGATTAGGGTTTGGGCTTTTGCAAAAGAGCTAAATGCACTTTTAAGGGCAATGAAAAAGAGCTGAATGCCCCTTTTAAGGGCAATGCCCATACAAATGACAATTTAGGGGAAATGGGTAGCTTAGGTTTTTTTAGAGTTAGTTATTTTTATTTTGGGGAGTTGGTTGGGTGGTGGGTTTTACTGTTGGGGGACTTTGTATTTTTTTACAGTTTCAGTGTATGACTAGGACTGTATGAAGAGGACACTTTGCACTGGATGTCTTCGCCGCTCCACTCCTCACCACCGGGATGAAGATAGAAGATGCCCCCGCAATGGATGAAGATGTCGCCGCCTGGATGAAGACTTCTCTCTGCCTGGATGTCCGGACTTCAGCAACCATGAGTAGATATTCTGGGGTTAGTATTAGGTTTTTTTTTTTTTTTGGGGTGGTTTTTTTTTTCAGATTAGGGTTTGGGCTTTTGAAAAAGAGCTAAATGCCCTTTTAAGGACAATGCCCATACAAATGCCCCTTTAGGGGCAATGGGTAGCTTAGGTTTTTTTGTAGAGTTAGTTTTTTTATGGGTTTTACTGTTGGGGGACTGTGTATTGTTTTTACATGTAAAAGAGCCTTTTACTTAGGGCAATGCCCTACAAAAGGCCATTTTAAGGGCTATTGGTAGTTTATTGTAGGCTAGGGGGTGTTTTTATTTTGGGGGGGCTTTTTTATTTTTATAGGGCTATTAGATTAGGTGTAATTGTTTTTATTTTTGATAATTTAGTTTATTATTTTTTGTAAGTTTAGTGTTTTTTATTTTTCATAATTTAGTGTTTATTATTTTTTGTAATTTAAATTTTTTTATTTTTATCGTTGTGCTAGGTTTTTTTAAATTTGTAATTTAGATTTTTTAATTGGTAGCATTTTTTATTTTATTATAGAATAGTAAGGTTAGGTTAATTTATAGCTTATGTTGTTTATTTTTATTTCACAGGTAAGTTTTTATTTATTTAAATATAGTTATATTGTAAGTTTAATTTAAAGTTAGGGGGGTGTTAGGTTTAGGGGTTAATAGTTTAATTTAGTGTTTTGCTATGTGGGGGGCCGGCAGTTAAGGGGTTAATAGGTTTATTTAGTTGCAGAGATGTGAAAGGCCAGAGGTTTAGGGGTTAATAACTTTATTATAGTGATGACGATGTCGGGGAGCGGCGGAATAGGGGTTAATAACTTTATTATAGTGGCAGTGATGTCGGGGAGTGGCGGAATAGGGGTTAATAACTTATTAGTGTCAGCGATGTCGGGAGCGGCAGATTAAGGGGTTAATAACTTTTTTAGGTGTCGACGATGTCGGGGGAAGCAGATTAGGGGTGTTTAGACTTGGGGTTTATGTTAGGATGTTAGGTTTAAACTTAACTTTTTTTCCCCCATAGACATCAATGGGGTTGCGTTACGGAGAATTTTTATTCCGCACTTCAGGTGTTAGTTTTTTTTTAACACTCTCTCTCCATTGATGTCTATGGGGGAAAGTGTGCACGAGCACGTCAAAGCAGCCCTTGGATTTTGTGTGGTATGGAACTTAACGCCACCATATTGCACGCACAAGGAGGCTTTTTAGTAACTCGTAATGGCAGCGCTATGGAGGGTAAAATAACGCAACTTTTTTGGCGTTAGTTTCGCACCCTGTTTAGTGCAAAACTCGTTATCTAGGTGAATGTTATTTATATGACCCACATGAACTATCAGTCTCCTGTTGTGAACAGCAAATAAAACAGCATGTGATTAAGAGGCTGTCAATAGCCTTTGAAACAGGCAGAAATTTAGAGGTTTAAATGTTATAAAGTTTATTAATCTAACAATGTTGGTGCAAAGCTGGGGAATGGGTAGTAAAAGCATTAACTATCTTTTAAAACAATAACAATTTTAATGTAGACTGTCCCTTTAAGTAACTGAAAGCATGCAGAATCATCTTTATGCTATATTCATATTCAATATAAAGTGTTTAACTCTGTACTGTAAATATTTTACATTCCAATGTTCTTAGATAGGACATTTTCTGTTTTGTGATTAACATTGAAATGTGAAATATTAATATTTTATGTCGGGTGAGCACACTGAGAAAATGCGATCGGGTTTGTACAACTTGTTGGGTTTCTTCCACTTTTCGCGTGGTATCTGACATACGCAAAAAAAAACAAAGTCGAGCTCAGTTAGTGCGCAAGTGGGAGCGATAAATAGCGCTCCACTCGTAATCTAGCCCTATATGTAGAAATATATACATCTCAAATTGTTTACCGTCCCTTAAAATATGTCAAGTAAAGAATATCCATCTGTGGAAATAGGGAAATAGGAAAAAGCCTAAATAATGTACAGCAACATCGCCAACTCAAAACAAGCAAGTTCTTAGAAAACCTACATTATTTATTAGGATCAGCAAATGAGGTATCGGCAAATTCAGCGTATGTGACTTCTGTCTCAGACTTCACATTACAAATGCCGCTGATATGCTGAATATGATCTACATAAATACCAAACTTGTAGGAAGAGCAAAAGATTCTGTAACTGTTATAGACAATTAACACAAGGAAGCTGCATCAGTTGATTGTCACTGCCACATGTTGTATGTTCAGTCAGGGAACAAGAGCGCACACAACCAACGGGGCATATGCCCCATGGGCTATACGCAGTAAAGGTTATCATTATTAAATTAGTAATATTTTATGCTAGATGCTTTTTTGCAAATGGACTTATTCCGCAATGAAAATTCAATTAGCATCTGAAATATACTACCATGCATTTCTAATTCTACTACTACAATTACACTTTAATGATGGGGTAAAGTCACACACAGAGGCGTTAGTAGTTTGACTCCATATAAAAGAACAGTCACGAAATAAACATAAACCAATTATTTTCTACACAAAAGAAACGGTTATCACCAGACAAATGCAGGCCCTTCACAGAAACATGCATATGCTCTTTGTAGGGCAAAAAATAATAATATACAGTATATATACAGAGTATATACCTATATATATACATATATATATATATATATATATATATATATATATATATATATATATATATATATATATATATATATATCCTCCATGTGTATCTGCACTCACAGTGCAAAGTAGGGTCATCAACCAGGGTGCGAGGTCAATTATATTCACAGTCTATTCCAATTAGGGACTGCACTCACTGGATTTGGATCAAAACTTAATTTATTAAAGGGACATAATACTCATATGCTAAATCACTTGAAACTGATGCAATATAACTGTAAAAAGCTGACAGGAAATTATCACCTGAGCTTCTCTATGTAAAAAAGGAAGATATTTTACCTCACAATCTCCTCAGCTCAGCAGAGTAAGTTCTGTGTAAAAAGTTATACTCAACTGCTCCCAGCTGCAGGTAAAATAAATAAAAAATGAATAAATGAACAGCAGCCAATCAGCATCAGCAGTGCTGAGGTCATGAACTCTTACTGTGATCTCATGAGATTTGACTTAACTCTCATGAGATTTCATAGTAAGCTTCCTTTACCTGATTGGTGAAATAATATTAGAGTGCACGATGCTCATCCTTTCAGATGTCCCAGGACAGACACACTAAAATGCTGCTTAGAAGTCCTTTACAATGGGAGGTGGCTACTGAGGAACTTTTGAGGTAAAATATCTTTCTTTTTTACATAGAGATGTTCAGGTGATATTTTCTAGTCAGCTTTTTACAGCTATGCTGCATCACTTTCAAGTGTTTAAACATTTGGGTATTATGGCCCTTTAATATATTAATAAATTAAGTTTTGATCCAAATCCAGTGAGTGCAGTCCCTAATTGGAATAGACTATATATATATATATATTTATATTTAAATTGATTGCAATTTTTAATGCTGCGTTACATTTTTGAGTGGTAAAATAAAGTACACACAGGATCTGCAAACATGCCCATGACAGAAATTTGTGCAAGGCTTTGAAGACTTTAGATTAACATAAATCACAAAATGCAAAATACCTCATAGTGTTCAGAATGCGCAGACGATTTTTGGGCCTTTGCAGTCTTAACCTGAAAGAGAAAAAATAAATAAAAAAAATATTCAACTTTCCCAATGGAATTTCTGAATTTTAATAACTTCTGGGGGAAGCGGTACATAATTTTATTATACTAGGGAAATTGAATCTCAAAGCATAGATTAGTTGAATCAAAGGAATTCTCACTGCCCACCTCACTATCCCCTGCGTATATGTATATAAATATAGCTTATTGATGGTTTATATATTTATTGTTACACAGACCCTATAATATTTTTAATAACTACTATTATTATCAATATGCACATATGCAAAATGCACAGATAGTGATACGGATATAAAAATCCAGTATAAACCTTTTAAAAACTTACTTACAAGCAACCAGTTTAGTACTGTTGATGAGGTAGTCTGGGACACCTACTGAAAGGGGCTGGGAAAACAAGAAGAGCAGACACTCCCCCTCCCTGCATATGAAAAGACAGATATGATAAACAGGAGCCCGAAGGAGTCTGTAGATGCATGTATACATCTGGCACTGTGGGGCTTGGTTAGGAGTCTGTAGATGCGTGTATACGTGTGGCACTGTGGGGCTTGGTTAGGAGTCTGTAGATGCGTGTATACATCTGGCACTGTGGGCTTGGTTAGGAGTCTGTAGATGCGTGTATACATCTGGCACTGTGGGCTTGGTTAGGAGTCTGTAGATGCGTGTATACATCTGGCACTGTGGGGCTTCGTTAGGAGTCTGTAGATGTGTATACATCTGGCACTGTGGGGCTTGGTTAGGAGTCTGTAGATGCGTGTATACATGTGGCACTGTGGGGCTTGGTTAGGAGTCTGTAGATGCGTGTATACATCTGGCACTGTGGGGCTTGGTTAGGAGTCTTTAGATGCGTGTATACATCTGGCACTGTGGGGCTTGGTTAGGAGTCTGTAGATGCGTGTACACTGGCACTAGTCTGTGGGGCTTGGTTAGGAGTCTGTAGATGCATGTATACATCTGGCACTGTGGGCTTGGTTAGGAGTCTGTAGATGCGTGTATACATCTGGTACTGTGGGGCTTGGTTAGGAGTCTGAAAATCAGCACAATGTTATTCTGGGAGTGGATGCTGATCAGGAGGCCCCAAATGCGTACAAGCAGGTACAAATCCCCGAATCCGGAATTCCAAAATCAAAGCAAAATCAAAACTTATTCTGAAATCCAAACTTATTAATTAATATTTAAAAAAAAAAAAAATTCTGCCTGTAAATCACAATCTTCTGTGCCTGTGTTTTTTATTTTACTTTTGTGTTCTAAAATTCAAATAATAGTCTGTATTTATTTAAAACAACAAATATTACCTTTTTTTATTACAGTACTATATTATCTTTCTGATTGTACTATGTATTCAAAAGTATTAAACATGGTATAATCTACCTTTAGGTTGCATGTATAAGCAGTATCATGACATGTAAATATTACCTAAATGACATAAAAACTTGATGTTGACACTTGGTCCCATCCCCTCTCCAAGCTGTCTCATTTTACAGATTCAAATATACAGATATTTCTAGATCCAAACTATTCCGAAACACATTTTCCAGTCCCAAGCTGCTTGGATAAAGGGTTCTCTAAATAAAACATAAATATATATATATAGATATTGTGAGCTATCTAGAGCTCAAAAAACCACAAGGAACTATATTTCATCTGCTCACCTATTTCTGTCCCTGATCTGGACTATTATTAAAGAGGATTTCTGTTTATCATTTTTTATTGGACATTGGAAAATAAAAGTGTTTTTATTTTAAATTTCACTTTGTATCCTTGCAAGCATCATTTATACACATCTCATGAGTGCTGCAATTAATATCCACAATTGATCTCATAGTATGTAAACTGAGCACTAATTGGTTTGCATACATACGGCTAGATTTAGAGTTTTGTCGGTAAGGACCCGCGTAGCTAACGCCGGCTTTTTTCTGGCCGCACCATAAAAATAACTCTGGTATTGAGAGTCCACATAAAGGCTGCTTTAGGCTCCAAAAAAGGAGCGTAGAGCATTTTTAACGCAGCTTCAACTCTCGATACCAGAGTTGCTTACGCAAGCGGCCAGCCTCAAAAACGTGCTCGTGCACGATTCCTCCATAGAAAACAATGGGGCTGTTTGAGCTGAAAAAAAACCTAACACCTGCAAAAAAGCCGCGTTCAGCTCCTAACGCAGCCCCATTGTTTGCTATGCGGAAACACTTCCTACGTTTGCACCTAACACTCTAACATGTACCCCGAGTCTAAACACCCCTAACCTTACACTTATTAACCCCTAATCTGCCGCCCCCGCTATCGCTGACCCCTGCATATTATTATTAACCCCTAATCTGCCGCTCCGTAAACCGCCGCTACTTACATTATCCCTATGTACCCCTAATCTGTTGCCCTAACATCGCCGACCCCTATATTATATTTATTAACCCCTAATCTGCCCCCCACAACGTCGCCTCCACCTGCCTACACTTATTAACCCCTAATCTTCCGACCGGACCGCACCACTATTATTATAAAGTTATTAACCCCTAATCCGCCTCATTAACCCTATAATAAATAGTATTAACCCCTAATCTGCCCTCCCTAACATCGCCGACACCTAACTTCAATTATTAACCCCTAATCTTCCGACTGGAGCTCACCGCTATTCTAATAAATGTATTAACCCCTAAAGCTAAGTCTAACACTAACACCCCCCTAAGTTAAATATAATTTTAATCTAACGAAATTAATTAACTCTTATTAAATAAATTATTCCTATTTAAAAGCTAAATACTTACCTGTAAAATAAATCCTAATATAGCTACAATATAAATTATAATTACATTGTAGCTATTTTAGGATTAATATTTATTTTACGGGCAACTTTGTAATTATTTTAACCAGGTACAATAGCTATTAAATAGTTAAGAACTATTTAATAGTTACCTAGTTAAAATAATTACAACATTACCTGTAAAATAAATCCTAACCTAAGTTACAATTAAACCTAACACTATACTATCATTAAATTAATTAAATAAAATACCTACAATTACCTACAATTAAACCTAACACTACACTATCAATAAATTAATTAAATACAATATCTACAAATAACTACAATGAAATAAACTAACTAAAGTACAAAAAATAAAAAAGAACTAAGTTACAAAAATAAAAAAATATCTACAAACATAAGAAAAATATTACAACAATTTTAAACTAATTACACCTACTCTAAGCCCCCTAATAAAACAACAAAGCCCCCCAAAATAAAAAATGCCCTACCCTATTCTAAATTACTAAAGTTAAAAGGTCTTTTACCTTACCAGCCCTGAACAGGGCCCTTTGCGGGGCATGCCCCAAGAAGTTCAGCTCTTTTGCCTGTAAAAAAAACATACAATACCCCCCCCAACATTACAACCCACCACCCACATACCCCTAATCTAACCCAAACCCCCTTAAATAAACCTAACACTAAGCCCCTGAAGATCTTCCTACCTTATCTTCACCATACCAGGTTCACCGATCCATCCTGAAGAGCTCCTCCGATGTCCTGATCCAAGCCCAAGCGGGGGGCTGAAGATGTCCATGATCCGGTAGAAGTCTTCATCCAAGCGGGGCAGAAGAGGTCTTCCATCCGATTGAAGTCTTCATCCAAGCGGGGCAGAAGAGGTCTTCCTTCCGATTGAAGTCTTCATCCAGGCGGCATCTTCTATCGACATCCATCTGGAGCGGAGCGGCAGCATCCTGAAGACCTCCGACGCGGAACATCCATCCTGGCCGACGACTGAACGACGAATGACGGTTCCTTTAAATGACGTCATCCAAGATGGCGTCCCTCGAATTCTGATTGGCTGATAGGATTCTATCAGCCAATCGGAATTAAGGTAGGAATATTCTGATTGGCTGATGGAATCAGCCAATCAGAATCAAGTTCAATCCGATTGGCTGATCCAATCAGCCAATCAGATTGAGCTCGCATTCTATTGGCTGTTCCGATCAGCCAATAGAATGCAAGCTCAATCTGATTGGCTGATTGGATCAGCCAATCGGATTGAACTTGATTCTGATTGGCTGATTCCATCAGCCAATTAAAATATTCCTACCTTAATTCCGATTGGCTGATAGAATCCTATCAGCCAATCGGAATTCGAGGGACGCCATCTTGGATGACATCATTTAAAGGAACCGTCATTCGTCGTTCAGTCGTCGGCCAGGATGGATGTTCCGCGTCGGAGGTCTTCAGGATGCTGCCGCTCCGCTCCAGATGGATGTCGATAGAAGATGCCGCCTGGATGAAGACTTCAATCGGATGGAAGACCTCTTCTGCCCCGCTTGGATGAAGACTTCAATCAGATGGAAGACCTCTTCTGCCCCGCTTGGATGAAGACTTCTACCGGATCATGGACATCTTCAGCCCCCCGCTTGGGCTTGGATCAGGACATCGGAGGAGCTCTTCAGGACGGATCGGTGAACCTGGTATGGTGAAGATAAGGTAGGAAGATCTTCAGGGGCTTAGTGTTAGGTTTATTTAAGGGGGGTTTGGGTTAGATTAGGGGTATGTGGGTGGTGGGTTGTAATGTTGGGGGGGGGGTATTGTATGTTTTTTTTACAGGCAAAAGAGCTGAACTTCTTAGGGCATGCCCCGCAAAGGGCCCTGTTCAGGGCTGGTAAGGTAAAAGAGCTTTTAAATTTAGTAATTTAGAATAGGGTAGGGCATTTTTTATTTTGGGGGGCTTTGTTATTTTATTAGGGGGCTTAGAGTAGGTGTAATTAGTTTAAAATTGTTGTAATATTTTTCTTATGTTTGTAGATATTTTTTTATTTTTTGTAACTTAGTTCTTTTTTATTTTTTGTACTTTAGTTAGTTTATTTCATTGTAGTTATTTGTAGATATTGTATTTAATTAATGTATTGATAGTGTAATGTTAGGTTTAATTGTAGGTAATTGTAGGTATTTTATTTAATTAATTTAATAATAGTATAGTGTTAGGTTTAATTGTAACTTAGGTTAGGATTTATTTTACAGGTAATTTTGTAATTATTTTAACTAGGTAACTATTAAATAGTTCTTAACTATTTAATAGCTATTGTACCTGGTTAAAATAATTACAAAGTTGCCTGTAAAATAAATATTAATCCTAAAATAGCTACAATGTAATTATAATTTATATTGTAGCTATATTAGGATTTATTTTACAGGTAAGTATTTATCTTTAAATAGGAATAATTTATTTAATAAGAGTTAATTAATTTCGTTAGATTAAAATTATATTTAACTTAGGGGGGTGTTAGTGTTAGGGTTAGACTTAGCTTTAGGGGTTAATACATTTATTAGAATAGCGGTGAGCTCTGGTCGGCAGATTAGGGGTTAATAATTGAAGTTAGGTGTCAGCGATGTTAGGGAGGGCAGATTAGGGGTTAATACTATTTATTATAGGGTTAGTGAGGCGGATTAGGGGTTAATAACTTTATTATAGTAGCGGTGCGGTCCGCTCGGCAGATTAGGGGTTAATAAGTGTAGGCAGGTGGAGGCGACGTTGAGGGGGGCAGATTAGGGGTTAATAAATATAATATAGGGGTCGGCGGTGTTAGGGGCAGCAGATTAGGGGTACATAAGGATAACGTAGTTGGCGGTCGGCAGATTAGGGGTTAAAAAATTTTTATCGAGTTGCGGCGATGTGGGGGGACCTCGGTTTAGGGGTACATAGGTAGTTTATGGGTGTTAGTGTACTTTAGAGTACAGTAGTTAAGAGCTTTATAAACCGGCGTTAGCCCAGAAAGCTCTTAACTACTGACTTTTTTCCTGCGGCTGGAGTTTTGTCGTTAGATTTCTAACGCTCACTTCAGACACGACTCTAAATACCGGAGTTAGAAAAATCCCATTGAAAAGATAGGATACGCAATTGACGTAAGGGGATCTGCGGTATGGAAAAGTCGCGGCTGAAAAGTGAGCGTTAGACCCTTTTTTGAGTGACTCCAAATACCAGAGTTAGCCTAAAACCAGCGTTAGGAGCCTCTAACGCTGGTTTTCACGGCTAACGCCAAACTCCAAATCTAGGCCATAAAGTTTATACCATACTCCAGAGAGGAGAAGCATTTCAATTATAAAGAAGGGGGAAAGAAATAAACAGCAACAAGGAAAGAAATCCAGCAAAAAGAATTAAAGTGTCTCTACCTAACTCCAGAGAGGAGAAGTTTGTCTGAAATACCAACATATTTCTACTCCAGGGATATCAAGATTTCCACCTGCTAAAAGTTTCTGCATACCAGCTGGAAACATCTTTACCACAGATAGAGATTACATCCCCTCCATGCTTCCAACATACCTCACATGTTTGAGGTTAAACAAGGTGAGCACATTTAAATCTCACTTTTAGTTTTTGATTGCCTAGTACTGACATACTGCACCATAATTTGTTTTTGTTTTTCTCCATTCTATGTGCGCTGAACTCTGAAACTCAACTCCATACCTTTTTCCTTCACATTCCATTTGATGATAGTGGAATATTCAGAAACTAGCTGCCATTGAAATATATCAGGAGGAACTATTTAGAGCAAAATAACCATTTGCAACGTACACAGCGCAGATCAAGAAACACACAAGCAACACCATATATATATATATATATATATATATATATATTTATATACACACACACACACATACACACATATATATATGTTATGGATAAATTCAGATATCGGGTAATCCTAGGATTATCCGGGTAAAACGGACATTACCCAAGCAGCTGTGGGGAAAGCCTGATGTATGATCATAAATCCCCTTCATTGAGTCACTGCATCAAACATATATAGCACGCACTGTATTTCCCCCATTTTCACTATCTTTTTTGCCTCCACCTGGGGGGGTTCAAGGTTCACTTGGCGTGGATGCCAGATGATCGGTGGGGCGCCTACCTTTAAACCCCCCAGGCGGAGGCAAAAAAAACAGTGTAGATGGGGGAATTACATCGGGCTTTACCCACAGCCGCTTGGGAATGTCCGTTTTAGGATTACCTGGATTTCCTACTTTACCCATAACACACACACACATATATATATATATATACACACACACACACACACACACACATACATATATATATATATATATATATATATATATATATACACACACATACATATTTATATATATATATATACACACAAAATATATACATATAAGTATCTATATACATACAAACACACATATATACATATATATATATATATATATATATATATATACACACACACATATATAATATATATATATATATATATATATATATATATATATATATATATGTATATATATATATAAACACACACATATATACAGGAAATACAGCCACACCAAAACAGAGCTATTTAATTACATAGCTGCAAGCTTTAAATAGAACACCAAAATGCTACCTCATGTTTACCAGAAATTACGTCACATCCCTTCCAGTCTGAATCATAAACCCTTTTCATTCCAATATTGATATACTCCACATACAGTGGGGCAAAAAAGTATTTAGTCAGCCACCAATTGTGCAAGTACTCCCACTTAAGAAGATGAGAGAGGCCTGTAATTTTAATCAAAGGTATACCTCAACTATGAGAGACAAAATGTGGAAACAAATCCAGACAATCACATTGTCTGATTTGGAAAGAATGTATTTGCAAATTATGGTGGAAAATAAGTATTTGGTCAATATCAAGAGTTCATCTCAATACTTTGTTATATATCCTTTGTTGGCAATGACAGAGGTCAAACGTTTTCTGTAAGTCTTCACAAGGTTGTCACACACTGTTGCTGGTATGTTGGCCCATTCCTGCATGTAGATCTCCTCTAGAGCAGGGATGTTTTGGGGCTGTTGCTGGGCAACATGGACTTTCAACTCCCTCCAAAGGTTTTCTATGGGGTTGAGATCTGGAGACTGGCTAGGCCACTCCAGGACCTTGAAATGCTTCTTACGAAGCCACTCCTTCGTTGCCCGGGTGGTGTGTTTGGGATCATTGTCATGCTGAAAGACCCAGCCACATTTTATCTTCAATGCCCTTGCTGATGGAAGGAGGTTTGCACTCAAAATCTCACGATACATGGCCCCATTCATTCTTTCATGTACACGGATCAGTCGGCCTGTTCCCTTTGCAGAGAAACAGCCCCAAAGCATGATGTTGCCACCCCCATGCTTCACAGTAGGTATGGTGTTCTTTGGTTGCAACTCAGCATTCTCTCTCCTCCAAACACAACAAGTTGTGTTCTACTAAACAGTTCTACTTTGGTTTCATCTGACCATATGACATTCTCCCAATCCGCTTCTGGATCATCCAAATGCTCTCTAGCATACTTCAGACGGGCCCGGACATGTACTGGCTTAAGCAGGGGGACACGTCTGGCACTGCAGGATCTGAGTCCCTGGCGGCGTAGTGTGTTACTGATGGTAGCCTTTGTTACGTTGGTCCCAGCTCTCTGCAGGTCATTCACTAGGTCCCCCGTGTGGTTCTGGGATGTTCGCTCACCGTTATTGTGATCATTTTGACCCCACGGGGTGAGATCTTGCGTGGATCCCCAGATCGAGGGAGATTATCAGTGGTCTTGTATGTCTTCCATTTTCTAATTATTGCTCCCACAGTTGATTTCTTCACACCAAGCTGCTTGCCTATTGCAGATTCAGTCTTCCCAGCCTGGTGCAGGTCTACAATTTTGTTTCTGGTGTCCTTCGACAGCTCTTTGGTCTTCACCATAGTGGAGTTTGGAGTGTGACTGTTTGAGGTTGTGGACAGGTGTCTTTTATACTGATAACAAGTTCAAACAGGTGCCATTAATACAGGTAATGAGTGGAGGACAGAGGAGCCTCTTAAAGAAGAAGATACAGGTTTGTGAGAGCCAGAAATCTTGCTTGTTTGTAGGTGACCAAATACTTATTTTCCACCATAATATGCAAATAAATTCTTTCCAAATCAGACAATGTGATTGTCTGGATTTGTTTCCACATTTTGTCTCTCATAGTTGAGGTATACCTATGATGAAAATTACAGGCCTCTCTCATCTTCTTAAGTGGGAGAACTTGCACAATTGGTGGCTGACTAAATACTTTTTTGCCCCACTGTACTGGTATTGGCCAAATGTTATATTATATACATGCTAACAGCATGATCCTAAACACATTTTTGCTTATTTAAAATAAAAATAAATAAATAAGAAAAATAGAAACTTTACAAATAAACTAAATGTTGTCATAGCAACCAGTCAGCCAATCACTGAATGTAAAAAAAAAAACAGTTTTAGCACCTGATCAATAGGCATACATCTTAGGTCAGCCACTGACCTAAGATGTAAACGTATGCCTATTGTTCAGGTGCTTAAACCACCTAGAGGAGGTGATGCAAAAATGTTACTTCAAAGAGCGATACAATGGATAGACTCTTGTACTTATTTATAAGTTATTGGCAACAGCAGAGAAATTACCCTAAGTTACAACATGACAGTGCACATTGCTTTACAAACACTAACGGCTAGATTACGAGTTTTTGTCGGTAATGCTTGCGGTATTAACGAGCAGTTTATGCTCCCGCTCACCTACAAACAACGCTGGTATTACGTTTTTTTTTTTTAAACCCGGTAAAAAATGAGCGGAGAGCAAAATTTTGCTCCACATCTCACCTCAATACCAGCGCTGCTTATGGTAGCGGTGAGCTGGCTAAACGTGCTCGTGCACGATTTCCCCATAGGAATCAATGGGGCAGATTCGGCTGAAAAAAAAACTAACACTTCAAAAAAGCAGCGTTCAGCTCCTAACGCAGCCCCATTGATTCCTATGGGGAAATACTTTTTATGTCTACACCTAACACCCTAACATGAACCCCAAGTCTAAACACCCCTAATCTTACACTTATAAACCCCTAATCTGCCGACCCCGACATCGTCGCCACCTGCATAATCTTATTAACTCCTAATCTGACGCTCCGGACACTGCCGCCACCTACATTATACCTATGAACCCCTAATCTGCTGTCCCCCAACATCGCAGACACCTACATTATAGTTATTAACCCCTAATCTGCCGCCCCCAATGTCGTCGCAACCTACCTACAATTATTAACCCCTAATCTGCCGCCCCCAACGTCGCCGACACCTACATTATAGTTATTAACCCCTAATTTGCTGCCCCCAATGTCGCCGCAACCTACCTACAATTATTAACCCCTAATCTGGTGCCCCCAATGTCGCCGCCACTATAATAAAGTTATTAACCACTAAACCTAAGTCTAACCCTAACACCCCCCTAATTTAAATATAATTTAAAATAATCTAAATAAAATTACTACAATTAAATAAATTAATCCTATTTAAAACTAAATACTTACCTATAAAATAAACCCTAAGTTATCTACAATATAACTAATAGTTACATTTGTATCTATCTTAGGGTTTATTTTTATTTTACAGGAAAGTTTGTATTTATTCTAACTAGGTACAATAGTTATTAAATAGTTATTAACTATTTAATAACTACCTAGTTAAAATAAAGACAAATTTACCTGTAAAATAAAACCTAACCTAAGTTACAATTACACCTAACACTACACTATAATTAAATTAAATCCCTAAACTAAATACAATTAAATACAATAAAATAAATAAACTAAAGTACAAAAAAAAACACTAAATTACAGAAAATAAAAAAATAATTACAAATTTTTAAACTGATTACTCCTAATCTAATCCCCCTAATAAAATAAAAAAGCCCCCCAAAATAATAGAAATCCCTACCCTATACTAAATTACAAATAGCCCTTAAAAGGGCTTTTTGCTGGGCATTGCCCCAAAGTAATCAGCTCTTACCTGTAAAAAAAAATACAATACCCCCCAATATTAAAACCCACTACCCACACACCCAACCCTACTCTAAAACCCACCCAATCCCCCCTTAATAAAACCTAACACTAACCCCTTGAAGATCAACCTACCTTGAGACGTCTTCACCCAGCCAGGCACAAGTGGTCCTCCAGACTGGTAGAATTCTTCATCCTATCCGGGCAAAAGAGGACCTCCAGACGGGCAGAAGTCTTCATCCAGGTGGCATATTCTATCTTCATCCATCCGGAGCGGAGCGGGTCCATCGTCAAGCCAACCGACGCGGAGCATCCTCTTCTTCCGATGATTCCTGATGAATGAAGGTTCCTTTAAATGACGTCATCCAAGATGGCGTCCCTTGAATTCCGATTGGCTGATAGGATTCTATCAGCCAATCGGAATTAAGGTAGGAAAAATCCTATTGGCTGATGCAATCAGCCAATAGAATTGAGCTTGCATTCTATTGGCTGATTGGATCAGCCAATAGGATTTAACTTCAATTCTATTGGCTGATTGCAACAGCCAATAGGATTTTTACTACCTTAATTCTGATTGGCTGATAGAATCCTATTAGCCAATCGGAATTCAAGGGACACCATCTTGGATGACGTCATTTAAAGGAACCTTCATTCGTCGGGAGTCGTCGGGTGTACCACTCACTTTTTCCAAGACTCATAATACCGGCGTTAGGAAAATCCCATTGAAAAGATAGGATACGCAATTGACTTAAGGGGATTTGCGGTATGCTCGAGTCACGGAAATAAGTACCTGCCAGACTCGTAATACTAGCGGGCATTAAAAAGCAGCATTGGGACCTCTCAACGCTGCTTTTTAACCCTAACGCAAGACTCGTAATCTAGGCGTAAAAGTTTACACTTATTTTTTCAATATTTAAACAACTAATTAAACTTTAAAAAAAATACATCTACATGTTATTCTCAGACTAATCTTTTCTTTGACTACATCATTCTATCTAGTGTTTAATGTCCGTTTAATGTCGACAAGAAGAAAGATAATTGGGCTCAGTCAGACTTGACTTATTATGCTGTGTGAATTGAAACCAGGGTTTCGATAAATAGATGAATTAGATTAGGTAGAAGCTATGCCTTCTATGTTACTGTTTAGTTTCTACAATATTTTATTTGGAGGTAGCATTATTTTATATCATACAGTTTTTGTATCTGTTGCCTTTTGCTTACATTCAGAAGTAATGTCACCAAATCCTGGAGCGGGTTTTTGATTGGCTGATTTGGCTGAACAAATTTGTTTTTTTTTGGCTAATACCAGTATGTAGAGTATATCGGTAGTGGAATGAAAAAGACTTACGATCCAGACTGGAAGTACGGCAAAAAGATTTCTGATAACCGAGAGGTAGAGGTTTGGCATTCTATTTAACCCCCTTCAAGATATAAATGTCTGTGAGAGGTACACTATGCGCCTGCCTAGATCGACCTTGGCTTTGGAAATTGACTCCTAGTAGTCAATAAGTACTGATCAGATAAAGTTTGGAAACCAAAGTGCCACAAAAAGGCTGGGTCTGAATAAATGCTAAATCAATAAAATTACACTTTATTTTAAAACATGCATGGATCCATGTTACAAACCTATAATTAAAATATACATAAAAACAATTTGACAATAGATTAAAATCACATCCAGTATCCTCTTTCTGGTGTCTAGTTTGACCAATTTAGACTGATGTACCAGTCCTTACTAATTAACATATACTTCCTAATAAGAGTTATATTTGGCTGTTCCTGAGATTAGGGTGATCAGTGGTGATGCTTACTTACAATCTGCTAAATTATCAGAAATGTCTGTTGTTAAATGTTGAGTGCATGAACTATACAAATGAGGTGACTGTGCAAATAAAAACTTTATAGTGTGTCCTTCCGTGTTGTGTTTCAATCTATAGTGCAAAATTGGAAATGAAAATAACTTCTTTCAGGTGATCAAATTATTTCAACCTGTGAAAAAATAAATGAGAAGGAATAGTAGCAAAAAATTCAAATAGTGTATGAGCTAATTGAACTGAAAAGTGACTTCCACTCAACCAAAATCAACCAAATGCAATATCAACTCCAGCATGGTTAAAACAAACAATCGTGTGTGGAATGAAATAGAAATATAAGGGCAGATAGCCCAAGTCCGTGATAGTCACTAATTGAAAAAAAGTCTTCTAAAAAAAGTGTTGTAATCCAAATGTTAGTGTTAAATCCAAACCAGCAATAAAATGTAAAAAATACAAAGAATAATAATAATAGTCTCTTGCGAAAAAATATTAATAATCACTTGTGAAAAAATATATATAAACACTTTGAGAATCAGTGGCCACTGCTAAAAACAAAAATAAAAACTAAACGTGCAGAATTGTGGAAAAGATCTATAGATAGATCTTCCTAGTGAAGGTTATCCTTGTAGAGGAAGTGCCTGCAACCACAGCAGGACCAATGAGCTGTTATGGGTTGTCTAGGTCTCCTCAAAAGCCCGGCAATCCCAAATGGCACCTAAAATAATAAAAATAGACACAATAGTGCAGAGAGTATTTACCCAAGTATGATAAATGAAAATCAACTCACCAGTCGACGCGTTTCGGTCTATACTAGACCTTTTTCAAGACTGGAATATGTAATTACAGGTGCTCTTTTATACCTATTTGGCCAATGTAGACCGGAAGTGGTTGCATGGTACTTCCGGTTTCATACCATTTGTTAAAACCCTTATTTCTAAATGGCTTTGCTTAAAACTTAATTTTGCAAACTTGTTTCTTCCAAGTAATCTTATTGCTTATGTATTTTGTTTGTTTTTGTCTTTATTATATATAAACTTGAACCAGTTTGTTTATCATAGGTCCTTAAGTTCTTCCGGTTTCTTAGGCAAATTACTTCCGGTTTACCTTGTGCCTTATTCTACAAGTATTAACGTATAATGATCAATATACATATCACTGTGAATAAACTTGTATATTCCCATAATGTATTTGTTTCTTCCAAGTAATCTTATTGCTTATGTATTTTGTTTGTTTTTGTCTTTATTATATATAAACTTGAACCGGTTTGTTTATCATAGGTCCTTAAGTTCTTTCGGTTTCTTAGGCAAATTACTTCCGGTTTACCTTGTGCCTTATTCTACAAGTATTAACGTATAATGATCAATATACATATCACTGTGAATAAACTTGTATATTCCCACAATGTATTTAAACCTTTATATTCAGACCCGGCTCTTCTTAATGTTGTCATTTGTTAATCACTGGATCGTTTAGATCTTGGAGAATTATCGATTCATAATTAAAATGGAACATCTTAGGGACAATGTTAACTATAGAGATTATAGCGTAATCTTAGATTGTTAATAAATGTTATGATTTCTTGTAACAGTTTAAAATCTATATGTTTGCATTTATGCGGTATTATCCGCTCTTCATTTTTTGGTTGCCATAGTAAGTTATCATGTACCTTGTGTGTTTAGGGAGATCTGTATGTTTAATCAAACTTCATTCTTTTGAATAGCCGTAGTATGTTATATGCATTTTTTTGAGTTGCCGTGGTAAGTTTATTGTATATAGGGGTGTGTGTAAAAAGGCAGGTTTCTTATTGGTTGAGAGCGGTTTTCCCTCTACCAATAGTGTAAGACTTAGGAATAATAACTATGCGCCTATTTAAAGACGCTTGAATCTCGGTCTTTATAAAATTGATCAGTGTAATAGTGTCACTGATATTGATTCAGTCTATCTGTTTTCTTTGGGAAAACTAGTGAAAGGCTCAACTCTCAGTTATTGCCGCAATATGCTGTATGCATTTTTTGAATTGCCGTAGTATGTTTATGTTTATTGTATCTAGGGAGGTGTGTAAAAAGGCAGTATTCTTATTGGTTGAGAGCGGTTTTCACTCTGCCACTAATATAAGACTTAGGAACAATAACTATGCGCCTGTTTGAAGACGCTTGAGTCTCGGCATTTGTAAAATTGATCAGTATAATAGTATCACTGATATTGACTTGAACTATCCGTTTTCTTAGGGAAAACTAGTGAGAGGCTCAACTCTCAGTTGTTTACAGGAGCTATATAACTCCTAGCATTCTTGCCACCTAGATTTTCTAAGCGCTATAGGCGCTCAATATTCTTACACAAATCTGATACAAGTATTATATTATTAATATTAATAAATGTGTTAACATATGGTTATATGTATTATTACGGACTCATAGTGTCAGTATCATTTTGAGAAAGCTAACATTGATTTTTCTATTAATCGCATCGGGACAGGGCTATTAAAATAGGGACAATCCCAGTTTCGATTGTTATCAGAGGCTGTATGTGACCTGAAATTACTTTTAGTAATATTAGAAAGTATTTAGAATCTATTATAATGAATGACTAAAATTAGTAGCCATTCTTTAGTAAAAGAGACGGACTTCCTATAATAATCTATTCCTTATAATATCAATTTCAATATCAATTTTGGAGAATCTTTATGGGATTTTCCATTTCTAGCAGTTGGGGGAGGCTCTTTGGAGGTTCCCATTTTAATTTGGTCTCACAATTGGCTAATACCTGTAGCACTTAGGGGAGGCTCTTTGGCAATACCAATTCTACATCTCTATACTGATATCTACCACTCCTCACTGCGAGTCTCCTGATTTCTATGTCTTTTAATATTTGGCCAGTACATGTATTCCTAATGGCCCTAGAATTTATGAGAGGCTCTTAAAAATAGAAATGTAAAAATGTCTTAAAAAATAAAATAAATAATAATAAATATAAAAATATAAAAAAATATAAAAAATATATAAAAAAATAATAAATAAAAATGTTAATAATTATATGGAGGCTCTTACTCTTCTAATTTTTGGAGTATCAATCTAAATAGTTCAATTGATCCAGATAATATGGTGATTCCTCAATCCTAATCATTCTAGGTTTAATTCAGAAAACTGCTCTAGTGGCTGAGGTGTTTCCTTCTTCCTTATACATTCCCATCTTACTTTAATCAAAAAAAGGGAAATTATCTCCCTATTATGTTTGTAGTGTATTATTTTAATTTAATTATGAATCTAAAATTTGTTTTATAGTTAGTTTATAGTTTTATACGCACTTTACTGACGTATAATTTAAACTGAAGTTCAGATGTTCATGTTTATTTTGAGCTGAGTGGAGCATCTGTTCAAGATGTTCTTAACTAAATCTGATTTGTTTTGACAGATATCTCATTTACGGTTCAAAAGACAATTGGTTCTTGACCTACCCTGGACTTAACAGAAGTTTCAATTTAGAGGCCCCAACAACAGGGACCCAATATATGTCAGATTTTGTATGTGGTCATGAGATAGAGAGACCCATTATATATGTTATATTTTATATACCACCATGAGATAGAGAGAGGCGACTGTGATGATTCTTTTTTTTCCTGTGACTTGGAGGTTTCTTTCCAAAAGTCATATCAGATTTGGATGTTTCTTTCCAGAAGTCTTCAATCTTCTACATGTTTGGGAGATCTGTATGTTCTTAATTTAGTAAATGGGAGAGATCTTCTTTATTATTAAGACCTATTGGATGTAGACAATCCATTAGAAATATCCATTTCGATTCGCTAGTTAGTAATAGTTTTTCAAAGTTACCACCTCTCCAATTTTTGGCAACTTTTTGAATTCCCATATATCTTAATGTGTTAGTATTTCCATGATGCTTGGTTGAGAAATGCTGGTATAATGGTGTATCCATATTTAACTTTTCAATCATTAGCAGATGTTCCCGAATTCTGTCTCTGAGGATTCTAGAAGTCTGCCCTACATATTGTAGCCCACATGGGCATTGCAGTAGGTAGATCACTCCCTTGTCATGACAGCGTATCAGATCTTGTATTTTGAATTCCTCTTTGGTATTGTTCGAGTTAAATTTGGTTGTTTTAATCCCACATTTACATGCTTTGCACATGTGACAAGGGTAGAATCCTTTCACCTTTTTTCCAAACACATCCCGTATTCCTTCAGTTTTTTTCTTTTGAAGGCTAGGTGCCAGTCTGGTTTTCAGATTTTTCGTTTTTCTGTATATAAACCTTGGATTTTCAGGCAGTCTTTCCCCTAGGATTTCATCGTCCTTTAGCAACGCCCAGTGTTTTCGAAAGATGTTCTCTACAATCTCTTTGTTCTCACTGTATTCTGTTACCATAGCTATATTGAGACTGTCTTCAATGGGTTTATCCTTAACCTTTTCTTTGTATTTGGTAAGGTCTTTCCTTTCTGTTTTTCTCACTTCATCTAGTTTTTCATCCAGCATTTTCTCGTTGTAGCCTCTCTCTATGAATTTCTCCTTAATTATTGAAGCTTGTTCTTCCCATTTGGAGGGATTGGAGCAGTTCTTTTTCATCCGTAACAGCTGTCCCTTTGGGATATTGTTCTTCCATCTACTGAGGTGACAGCTCTTTTTGTGGACATAATTATTACTATCCACTTCCTTAAAATGTGTAGATGTTTCCAATCTTCCTTCTCTTACCTCTATTCTTAGATCCAAGAACGTCAGGGCTGTGTGGCTCCATTCATATGTAAACTTCAAATTTACATAGTTTTTATTCATAATTTCAATTGTATACATCAGGTCTTCCAAAGTGCCTTTCCAGATTATAATTATATCATCAATATAACGCCGATATAGGACCAGGTCCGCGCCAGCTGGGCAGGAGTCCCAGAATATTTGCTCCCATTTACCCATATAGAGATTCGCATAACTCGGCGCGAACCTGGTCCCCATGGCAGTTCCACAAATCTGGCGATAGAATTTGCCTTCATTACTAAAAAAATTATGTGTGAGAATGTACCGGATACTTTCCAATATAAACTCATTTTGTTGTAATGGTATATCGGGTTCCTTATCCAAAAAGAACTTTACTGCATCGATACCCTCCTCATGCGGAATGCTCGTATATAGTGACGTCACGTCACATGATGCCAGTATATAGCCATCTTTCCAAGGTAGATCTTCAATGAGGTTCAAAACTTGCATCGAGTCCCTCAGGTAAGAGGGTAATTTCTTAACCAACTTTTGTAAATGTTGATCTATGTATTCCGACAGGTTGCTGCTTAAAGATCCTATTCCGGAGATTATTGGTCTTCTGGGGGGTTTAGTTGTTGATTTGTGGATCTTGGGTAGATGGTATAGTATCGGTATGACAGGATACTTTATATTTAAATAATTAAACTCTTTATCGTTTAGTATCCCCTCCTCATTGGCTTCTTTCAACAAGTCGGTAAGTTTTCTCTTGTATAGATTTGTAGGATTCCCTTTCAGTTCCTCATATGTACTTGTATCGCTTAGCATTCGTCTGTTTTCAGCCTCATAGTCCTTCCTATCCATCACGACAATCCCTCCTCCTTTATCCACGGATTTTATTGTCAGATTCTGGTTCCGTTCTAGCTTCGTGATGGTCTCTCGTTGTTTTCTTGACAAGTTCTGCTTCTTGTGTTTTAATTTTCTTGATCGTATCTCCCTTATCTCTTTACAAACAACAGTTTCAAAGGCTTCTATTGCTGTTCCTTTACTGCTTACAGGATAAAAGGTTGACCTTGGTTTTAGTTCAGTATGTATATACTTGTCACTTGTCCCCTGATCTTCATTTCTCCTGATATTTTCCCCAATTTTCTCTGATTCGGCCTTAAGGAAGAATCTTTTCAACGTTAGTTTTCTGATAAATTCTTTCGTATTTACGAAAGTACCAAATTTATCTAAACCTCTCGATGGGGCAAATGAAAGCCCAAAATTTAGGATTGCTTTTTCGTCATCATTTAGTGTATATGAACTTAAATTGAAGATTCCTTTATCCGTTCCTCTTTTTCCTTCATTGTTGTTTTTCTGTTTGGCCTTCTTAGTCTTTATACCTCCTCTGCTTCCTCTGTGTGTCTTGCCCTTGTTTTTGTTGTATGTTGTTTTTCTTTTCCTTTTTGGTGGTGATGTCCCAACTCTAAAAAAGGTTGTGATATGGTTGCTGTAACTGGGATTGCCACTTTTAAGTCCTTGTCTCTTGCTTTTTTGTGTTCTTTCCATTCCTCTAGTCTGTTAGCCTCTTTCTCCGTTCTTTCTTCCATTCCATTCTTTTGTTTGTCATTTCTCTGATATCCTCTTGGAGTTCCATATGGATTATCACCTTCTAGATTATTCTCATAATCTCTATAATGGTTCCTTGGTGGGTCCTGAAAGTTTTTCACTCTGTTTTGGTGATATTCGGATTTGTATCTATTCTCTCTCTGATAATATCCTCTTTCTGCCCCATGTTGGTGACCTCCATATTCACAATCTTCAGGCCTTCTTCTTGTGTCCTGTTCTGGCCCATAGTAATCAAATCTTCTAGAATCATCATGGTGTCTCCTCTCTCTATTCCAATGGTTAGAATGGTCCCTTCTGGTCCTATTCTCCTGATGCCAATGGCTAGAATTCTCCTGATTCCAATGGTTAGAGTGGTCCCTTCTGATCCTATTCTCCAGATTCCAATCGCTAGGGTAGTTATCTCTATTCCTCATATTATATCGCTGTCCCCTGTCCAATCTTTGGTTGTAATTTTGTCTTCTATAG
Organism: Bombina bombina; assembly: GCF_027579735.1. NCBI lineage: Eukaryota > Metazoa > Chordata > Amphibia > Anura > Bombinatoridae > Bombina > Bombina bombina. Next base: position 1,382,267,667 of record NC_069499.1, read on the forward strand.
AATCTCTCTTTTTGTCTATAAGTGTTATACCCATTGTTATACTGGTAATGATTATGTCGATGATAGGAGTCATAATTACTATGTATATTTTCTATATGTGATTTTTTATTATTCAAATATCTTCCATTTCGAAAACCATCAGAAAGGGTTTCTCTTTGTTCTAAACTTAGGTCAATTGTCTCATTCTTATTAGAAATATTAGAGCCGGGTTTGTGTTTGATATCAATATCCTCTTGAGTGGTCCCTTTTGTTATATCGGTGTCGCCTAATACTGTATTATTTGCTTTTTCTTTATTATTTAGCTCTTTTATCAATTTCTTGGTTTTCTTTTGTATCACATCCTCTTTAATTTTACTTACTTTTTTAACTAAATTTTCTTTTCTATCTGCTATATCCTTTGTTTCTGGCCCTGAGTTCTCTAGGTTTAGGATAATTTCCTCATCTTCCTTTATTTCAAGGTCTATATTAGATGTTAGCATTGATCTGTATTCTATAATAAGTTCTATTAATTTTCTGGAGGTATCAATTAGTATCTGTCTCCATTTTTCGGCAATATTTTCTGACAGCGGGAATGCACATTCTTTATGCACCAATAGCCCTTTTGGTATAATATCTAATTCTAGGCACTTTTGCAGAAAAGATATTTCAGCTTTGTTTTTTACTTCTGTAATCAATAGTTTCTCCAATTCCCTGAAAATCAACTGGATGTCAATTACATCCTCCTCATCTGTGCTTACATTTAGATTAGTTCTATCTTTCACTATTTATAAATCAATTGCTTCCCTTAGATTCCGCAAACTCTCCATCATGAAATATATAAAAATACCGTGGTGCATAGGTGATAGAAAAATTAATATTAATATTAGTACAAACTTGGCTGGCAGCTTAGCGTGACTAGGTGAAAAGATTATAAATGTCTGTGAGAGGTACACTATGCGCCTGCCTAGATCGACCTTGGCTTTGGAAATTGACTCCTAGTAGTCAATAAGTACTAATCAGATAAAGTTTGGAAACCAAAGTGCCACAAAAAGGCTGGGTCTGAATAAATGCTAAATCAATAAAATTACACTTTATTTTAAAACATGCATGGATCCATGTTACAAACCTATAATTAAAATATACATAAAAACAATTTGACAATAGATTAAAATCACATCCAGTATCCTCTTTCTGGTGTCTAGTTTGACCGATTTAGACTGATGTACCAGTCCTTACTAATTAACATATACTTCCTAATAAGAGTTATGTTTGGCTGTTCCTGAGATTAGGGTGATCAATGGTGATGCTTACTTACAATCTGCTAAATTATCAGAAATGTCTGTTGTTAAATGTTGAGTGCATGAACTATACAAATGAGGTGACTGTGTAAATAAAAACTTTATAGTGTGTCCTTCCGTGTTGTGTTTCAATCTATAGTGCAAAATTGGAAATGAAAATGAAAATAACTTCTTTCAGGTGATCAAATTATTTCAACCTGTGAAAAAATAAATGAGAAGGAATAGTAGCAAAAAATTCAAATAGTGTATGAGCTAATTGAACTGAAAAGTGACTTCCACTCAAACACAATCAATCCAATGCAATATCAACTCCAGCATGGTTAAAACAAACAATTGTGTGTGGAATGAAATAGAAATAGAAATATAAGGGCAGATAGCCCAAATCCCAAGCGCTTAGAAAATCTAGGTGGGCAAGAATGATAGGAGTTATATAGCTCCTGTAAACAACTGAGAGTTGAGCCTCTCACTAGTTTTCCCTAAGAAAACGGATAGTTCAAGTCAATATCAGTGATACTATTATACTGATCAATTTTACAAATACCGAGATTCAAGCGTCTTCAAACAGGCGCATAGTTATTGTTCCTAAGTCTTATATTAGTGGCAGAGTGAAAACCGCTCTCAACCAATAAGAATACTGCCTTTTTACACACCTCCCTAGATACAATAAACTTACCACGGCAACTCAAAAAAATGCATATAACATACTACGGCTATAAACATAAACATACTACGGCAATTCAAAAAATGCATACAGCATATTACGGCAATAACTGAGAGTTGAACCTTTCACTAGTTTTCCCAAAGAAAACAGATAGACTGAATCAATATCAGTGACACTATTACACTGATCAATTTTATAAAGACAGAGATTCAAGCGTCTTTAAATAGGCGCATAGTTATTATTCCTAAGTCTTACACTATTGGTAGAGGGAAAACCGCTCTCAACCAATAAGAAACCTGCCTTTTTACACACACCCCTATATACAATAAACTTACCACGGCAACTCAAAAAAATGCATATAACATACTACGGCTATTCAAAAGAATGAAGTTTGATTAAACATACAGATCTCCCTAAACACACAAGGTACATGATAACTTACTATGGCAACCAAAAAATGAAGAGCGGATAATACCGCATAAATGCAAACATATAGATTTTAAACTGTTACAAGAAATCATAACATTTAGTAACAATCTAAGATTACGCACTAATCTCTATAGTTAACATTGTCCCTAAAATGTTCCATTTTAATTACGAATCGATAATTCTCCAAGATCTAAACGATCCAGTGATTAACAAATGACAACATTAAGAAGAGCCGGGTCTGAATATAAAGGTTTAAATACATTGTGGGAATATACAAGTTTATTCACAATGATATGTATATTGATCATTATACGTTAATACTTGTAGAATAAGGCACAAGGTAAACCGGAAGTAATTTGCCTAAGAAACCGGAAGAACTTAAGGACCGATGATAAACAAACCGGTTCAAGTTTATATATAATAAAGACAAAAACAAACAAAATACATAAGCAATAAGATTACTTGGAAGAAACAAATACATTGTGGGAATATACAAGTTTATTCACAGTGATATGTATATTGATCATTATACGTTAATACTTGTAGAATAAGGCACAAGGTAAACAGGAAGTAATTTGCCTAAGAAACTGGAAGAACTTAAGGACCTATGATAAACAAACCGGTTCAAGTTTATATATAATAAAGACAAAAACAAACAAAATACATAAGCAATAAGATTACTTGGAAGAAACAAGTTTGCAAAATTAAGTTTTAAGCAAAGCCATTTAGAAATAAGGGTTTTAACAAATGGTATGAAACCGGAAGTACCATGCAACCACTTCCGGTCTACATTGGCCAAATAGGTATAAAAGAGCACCTGTAATTACATATTCCAGTCTTGAAAAAGGTCTAGTATAGACCGAAACGCGTCGACTGGTGAGTTGATTTTCATTTATCATACTTGGGTAAATACTCTCTGCACTATTGTGTCTATTTTTATTATTTTAGGTGCCATTTGGGATTGCCGGGCTTTTGAGGAGACCTAGACAACCCATAACAGCTCATTGGTCCTGCTGTGGTTGCAGGCACTTCCTCTACAAGGATAACCTTCACTAGGAAGATCTATCTATAGATCTTTTCCACAATTCTGCACGTTTAGTTTTTATTTTTGTTTTTAGCAGTGGCCACTGATTCTCAAAGTGTTTATATATATTTTTTCACAAGTGATTATTAATATTTTTTCGCAAGAGACTATTATTATTATTCTTTGTATTTTTTACATTTTATTGCTGGTTTGGATTTAACACTAACATTTGGATTACAACACCTTTTTTAGAAGACTTTTTTTCAATTAGTGACTATCACGGACTTGGGCTATCTGCCCTTATATTTCTATTTCATTCCACACACGATTATTTGTTTTAACCATGCTGGAGTTGATATTGCATTTGGTTGATTTTGTTTGAGTGGAAGTCACTTTTCAGTTCAATTAGCTCATACACTATTTGAATTTTTTGATACTATTCCTTCTCATTTATTTTTTCACAGGTTGAAATAATTTGATCACCTGAAAGAAGTTATTTTCATTTTCATTTCCAATTTTGCACTATAGATTGAAACACAGTCACCTCATTTGTATAGTTCATGCACTCAACATTTAACAACAGACATTTCTGATAATTTAGCAGATTGTAAGTAAGCATCACCATTGATCACCCTAATCTCAGGAATAGCCAAACATAACTCTTATTAGGAAGTATATGTTAATTAGTAAGGACTGGTACATCAGTCTAAATCGGTCAAACTAGACACCAGAAAGAGGATACTGGATGTGATTTTAATCTATTGTCAAATTGTTTTTATGTATATTTTAATTATAGGTTTGTAACATGGATCCATGCATGTTTTAAAATAAAGTGTAATTTTATTGATTTAGCATTTATTCAGACCCAGCCTTTTTGTGGCGCTTTGGTTTCCAAACTTTACCCCCTCAAGATATAGTCAGTTGTCCAGGTTCTGAACATAAACAAAACCTAGAATCTGAGCTATATATTTGTTCAACCATAATTTACCTCTTTAAAATTAAGAGCACTCAAATGTATTGTATATTGTTTTTTAGAGGACAAATAGAGCTTTCTTTTAATATCAACTGTTTATATATAAACTATACTTTTATATGAATAAAAGTAAGTGTGATAAATTATGAAATGTTATGTTTTCCAAGCAATTGTACTGTGAATATCATAGTCCTAAAAGACTTTACTGCAATAAAACACACATATTTGTGTTCAGCAATGTTCTACAATTACAACAGTACCCCCCCATATACACATTTTATGGGGTTTCTGGAAGTTACAGAGCAAAATATGGGGCCTGCCCATTTACATGGAAAATTGTCACATTGATTTTCTGGACCTATGTCGCCTTTGAGACATTATGGCAGCCCAGTAATAAAAATTACCCCATCATAGCATCCCATTTGCAAAAGTAGATAACTCAAGGTAATCTTAAAGGGGTATTTTGAGTTGTTGTGTATAGTTAATTGATTATGACCTGAGAGTGATTGGGCTTAACATAAAACATAAAAAGGGTCAGGGCAAGGTCAGAGGATCAATGAAGTCAGGAAGACAGAATAATAAACTAAAATAAATTAGGAACACATACAGAGTCATTTGAATTAAAAGTTTAACTCTGTATGGTACATTTTTAAGCAGTCTGTGATACAGAGGCCAGGAAGAGATGGGCAGGAAGGACAATAGTAACTAGAGTCCTTCTTAAATCCTTTTTTTAAATATTTTATAGCATCTGCATTTTTTCTGGGGTGACTTTTTGCAGTCTGAATGGGGGATCCTAGAGGGAAAATGGCTACCGCAAAGTCTCTGGACATTTTCTGACTGAAATGTGGGAGGATTATTAGGGGTCTGGTTAAACAAAATATTAGATATAATATTTATGAAAATTCTTTTTTGTAGAGCACATACACATTATACACTGCAACCTGAATGACATAAAAGGCTACTTTTTTGTACCAGGTTTTGGTCTTTTGCTGAAGTAGATAGGGCTGTATGCACTGGTCAGCTAAATCTACTCCCCCATATTTTTGGTGTACTCCACAATGCACTTTGGTTTTTGGATCTGTGCATCCTTTTCCTCACATACACTGGCACTGCAGTGTCATCGTGCATTGGAGAGCATGTACACTTTTTTTTTTGTCAGTGTACCGAAGGGCTAGTACCTCATCACGGCATGAACCTGATTTTGTGCACTTATGTTATTTTTTTCCATATATCAGCTTTTGGGAGAAACCTGTATGACTTTTTTGCACTGGGCTACAGGCTAGGGTTTCAAAATAAAATAAATACTTAAAAGGCTGTATGCTGGTATAATAATTGTCCAGCCATAGATTGTACCCTTTGTTCAGCAAGGGTAGGAGGAGTTCTCACACAATTTTGCAATTTTTGCCAATTGTATCTGGGCATCCAGGTGGATCTAGGAAGCTTTCTTTTCCCTCATAAATACAAAATGCCCAGGTATACCCTGTACTGAATTTGCACTGTTTATAAAATTTTATTCCATAGTGTGACAGCTTGGATGGATTAAATTTCTTGAAAATCAATCTTCTCTTAAATTTCACGAGAAATTCATCTATACAAATGTCCTTGTCAGGAGATTAATTTTATGATTTTTTTTCCAGAAAGGTGCCTTATTTTATATAGCCCCTGTCATGTGAGGGGTTATTTCTGGGAGGGGGGGCACTGGGTATTATCATTATAATGAAGAAACTGCTGAAGCTGTTTGTATCGATTCCTTTTAATAATCCCTGGGAAAAGAGGGGTAGCCAGGATAGGTTTCTAGTTCCAGTATAAAAGAATGCTGGGTTTCTTCACTATTCCAAAATGTTTTAATCTCAGAAGGGTATTGTTTCTGACATACTGAGAGTGGCTGGCATATAAATTTGTTTGAGCAGCTATATTCTCATATACTAAACCAAAAGATGTGCAATGAGTTCTTCACTCTAATCATGTTGTGGTTAAATTATACAGCCCCAGCTCACTTAATAATAATGATTACAATACAGGATCCCATCTCATGCCACAGTTAATGTGAGATATTTAAAAATTGCAGTACTTACTCTCATGCTGAGGGTTTATTATCTGTAAACTCAGCTTTATTCATTGCATGTGGAGAGCTGTCTACAAACACAAGCAACCTGTTGTGCAGTCTCAATAGTGTTGCTACTTCCACCTTGTCTCCAGTTAACAGCTCTGTAATAAGGATTCACATAGAAACCTTAGGTCGTCTTTCACGGGCCAAGTAGCTAATAATTGCCTTTTGCAAATAGACTCAGCGATGGAAGAATAACTGCTCCAAATGTTTTTCTAGACATTGTAGCACTGATATGTCTTCTTCTCTAATTGTCACTGCTCCTGAGTGCTGACTGGATCATAGGGGACTGTCTGAGTTGCTAGACACATCCCCCAACTGGTCCAGCAATCAGGAAGCAATGGGGGAGAAGGAACACACCATAACAGTAAGGACGTTCCATGAAGGGGTTAAAGCTAGTGGCTATGTAAGTAAATAGCTCATTTTTGTTATAGCTGTATTTCCTGGATAAAGTTCTGGTTTCTGGACCGAAACGTTGTGAATAACATTTTTGGTTGGAACTATAACGTGTACAGGGTTTGTGATCCGAGCTGCAGTATCCTATCTAGCCACACTTAGAACCACCCAATTAACTACACTCATTCTTGCTTGTTATTCTATTATTTTAAAAAAATGTCTTTGTTATCAAATTAAGAACCCTAATCTCTAGACATCGCCAATGAGTGAGAGGTGAACTGCTTTGTATAAAAAGTAAGGAAGTGCTCTAGAATGCAGATTCTCAAAGGAGAAAGCACATATGACAGGGTGCATCCTTGCACTGATATTTTTGTTAGCAAATGCAAATAAAACTGATCTACTTCCAGTGTTCTGTACTTTACATTTGCCTCTAGTTTTGTATACATCTTTTCTATTAGTGCAATAAACACATTGCATACTTTGCGACAAACTTACATCTTTAAAGAAAAAACTGTGAGATCTGCAAGAGTAGAATGATTAGACAATACAATGAGACCTGTAAGAAAAATTCAGACATTCTCAAGAAATGCTGTGGTTCAAGCCCATTTGCCAAGGCTGCAAGACTAATTTTACAATATAAAAATTGTGTGCCAGATTTCAAGTGGAGCACTAAGTATCACTTGCTTGTGCGCTGGTATTACAAGTTAATCGCAAATTTGTCAGTTTGCGGGAGCACAATAATTTAGCTCTTCACTTGTAATCTAGCCCAAAGTGTGTTTTTCTTCCTGCATAATGAAAATTAAACCTGTGTTTTTATGCATATCTCTCATTTTAAAATGTATTAATACAATTTTAATATCTACTTAATTAATCTGCAATTGTCTGCATATCTGCAATACTAATTTATTAAATCTATTTTAATGTGTATTTTGATTGTGATTTTTACTTCTTACTGTCAATACATAGGATTTTTTGAAACTAAGTAATTAAAAAATATTGTTATGAAACTCTAAATTCTAAAAAAAATTATAATCCGTATCTATCATGTCATAGAAGATGAATACATTTTTTTTATTGCATTCCCTCACCTTGAGGTGGCAGTAGAGAGCAGTGAGGACTATCCCATACAGGAAAAGTATTGCATCCAGGACATAGCAGATCTCTGGCTCTTGCATACCTGCAACTTTAAAAAAAAAGTTTTGTTATGTTTTATCTCTTTTCCCAGTTAAACATTTTAAGTTGTAGTTTATTGGAAAATATGATCTAAAAAAAATATAAAATATTACAGGGACATGAAACCTAAACATTTTCTTTCATGATTCAGATAGAGCATACAGTTTTAAACAAATTTGTTGACAAGCATACCTTGGTAGGCTCAGCATCTGGGAGCTAGCTGCTGATTGGTGGCTGCACATATATCAGCTAGCTCCCAGTAGTGCATTCCGGCTCCTTTTAAAAAGGAAACAAAGAGAATTAAGCAAAATTGATAATAGAAGTAGATTCAAAAGCTGTTTACAATTGTATGCTCTATCTCAGTGATGGCGAACCTTGGCACTCCAGACTGCACTTCATAGTGCCTAAGCATCATGGGAAATGTAGTTCTAAAACATTTGGAGTGCCAAGGTTCGCCATCACTGCTCTCTCTTAATCGTGAAAGAAAAAATGTGGTTTTCAAGTCCCTTTAAAAGAAACATAAAATCAATAGCTGCTCGAAACCAACACACCGTGCTCATCTCTGTGAACCTAAAATCCAGATTAGCAAAAACTCAAGGTAGCCCTAAATGCAAGAAATCATATTTTTTATGCCTTGTTGCAGGGAAGCTATTCAGTAAATCTATTAACTTCTGTAGAAAATAGAATGCTTCTATTTTTACCCTGAAATTTCCGTCAGTCAACCTTCTTTCTCAATATCCTTTTCTAGATTTAATCTTATTAAAATGCCTTCCCTCTTAAATGATTTACAGGATTTAAACTAACTTAAAGGGCCATAATACCCAAATGTTTAAACACTTGAAAGTGATGCAGTATAGCTGTAAAAAGCTGACTAGAAAATATCTCCTGAACATCTCTATGTAAAAAAGAAAGATATTTTACCTCAAAAGTTTCTCAGTAGCCACCTCCCATTGTAAAGGATTTCTAAGCAGCATATTAGTATGTCTGTCCTGGGACAGCTTAGGGGATGAGCCTTGTGCACTCTCTTATTTCCCTATTCAGCTTACTATGAAATCTCATGAGAGTTAAGTAAAATCTCAAGAGATCACAGTAAAAGAGTTCATGACCTCAGCACTGCTGATGCTGATTGGCTACTGTTCATTTCTTCATTTTTTTTATTTTTTTACCTGCAGCTGGGAGCAGCTGAGTATAACTTTTTACACAGAACTTACTCTGCTGAGCTGAGGAGATTGTGAGGTAAAATATCTTCCTTTTTTACATAGAGAAGCTCAGGTGATAATTTCCTGTCAGCTTTTTACAGTTATATTGCATCAGTTTCAAGTGATTTAGCATATGAGTATTATGTCCCTTTAAATCATCTTAAATATACAAGACTTTTGTGTAGTATTGCAATAAATTAACTGGTTGTGAATAGCTTCTGAATACATTAAAGATATATGAAACCCAAAATTTTTCTTTCATGATTCAGATTGAGTGTGCAATTTTAAACAACTTTCTAATTTAATACTATTATCATTTTTTTCATTCTCTTGGTATCTATTGTTAAAAAACAGGGACGTATACCAGAGCCGGACCATTTCTGGAGCACTATATAGAATTAGTTTTGCAATAATTATATCCATTTGCAAGAGCACTAGATGGTAGCACTATTTCCTGCCATGTAGTGCTCCAGATCCCTAACTAGGTATCTCCTTTATTATTATTATTATTATCATTTATTTGTATAGCGCCGCCAAACTCCATAGCGCTGGGTACAATGATAGGGGTATACAATGACAAAGATCTCCTTCAACACAAGGGTGCGATTTATCAGCTGAGGTGGACAGGGGCGCACATACGCTCCTCTGTCTGCCGCAGCTCGCCTCTGGCGGGCTGAATTCCCTTGAAGTAATTCTGCATTGCTTGAGAGCGCTATTTTGTGCTCACGTGCAATCCCGCCCCTGCCCGCGCACAGCCAATCATGCGCGGGCAGGAGCTGTCAATCTCTAGTACAACCGGGGATATTATATTTCACCACTTTAGAGGTGGCGAAAAATTAGGGAAGTAGTGGTCTGATGACCTCTGCTTGTTAAATACGGTGTGCAGGTTCTCTTGTGAGAACCTGCAGCCATAGTGGGTCGAAAGGCTTGCGAAGCCTTTGATAAATCAAACCCAAAATATCATGGGAACAAAGCAAATTTGATAATAGAAGTAAATTGGAAACTTTTTTTCAAATTGTATGCTCTCTGTCTTAATCACAAAATAATTTTTTTGGGTTTCATATGATTTTACCACCTTGCCTGCAATTTATTTTCAAGGGCCAAACTTCCCACACCACTTACCTTATTTTGAGGAGCAAATTTGGATTTGATACTGTATTAGACAAAGCTTGACATTTTCAAGCCAGCTAGTGAAAGATGTATTAGAGTTAGGATTATTTGTCTGCAGTATAATCTTCCAATTCTCATAATTGGAAAACCCACAATTAAATTACTGGAAAAGGGGGCAAAATAAATAATGAAATAATGTTGCAAATAGCTTCTTTTTTTAAAAAAAAATAAGCATAATCAAACATTTTATGTTACAGTCATATAGGCCTAGATTTTGAGTTTGGCGGTAAAAGGGCTGTTAACGCTCCGCGGGCTTTTTTCTGGCCGCACCATAAAATTAACTCTGGTATCGAGAGTTCAAACAAATGCTGCGTTAGGCTCCAAAAAAGGAGCGTAGAGCATTTTTACCGCAAATGCAACTCTCGATACCAGAGTTGCTTACGGACGCGGCCAGCCTCAAAAACGTGCTCGTGCACGATTCCCCCATAGGAAACAATGGGACTGTTTGAGCTGAAAAAAAACCTAACACCTGCAAAAAAGCAGCGTTCAGCTCCTAACGCAGCCCCATTGTTTCCTATGGGGAAACACTTCCTACGTCTGCACCTAACACTCTAACATGTACCCCGAGTCTAAACACCCCTAACCTTACACTTATTAACCCCTAATCTGCCGCCCCCGCTATCGCTGACCCCTGCATATTTTTTTTTAACCCCTAATCTGCCGCTCCGTAAACCGCCGCAACCTACGTTATCCCTATGTACCCCTAATCTGCTGCCCTAACATCGCCGACCCCTATATTATATTTATTAACCCCTAATCTGCCCCCCACAACGTCGCCGACACCTGCCTACACTTATTAACCCCTAATCTGCCGAGCGGACCTGAGCGCTACTATAATAAATGTATTAACCCCTAATCCGCCTCACTAACCCTATCATAAATAGTATTAACCCCTAATCTGCCCTCCCTAACATCGCCGACACCTAACTTCAATTATTAACCCCTAATCTGACGACCGGAGCTCACCGCTATTCTAATAAATGTATTAACCCCTAAAGCTAAGTCTAACCCTAACACTAACACCCCCCTAACTTAAATATAATTTACATCTAACGAAATAAATTAACTCTTATTAAATAACTTATTCCTATTTAAAGCTAAATACTTACCTGTAAAATAAATCCTAATATAGCTACAATATAAATTATAATTATATTATAGCTATTTTAGGATTAATATTTATTTTACAGGCAACTTTGTAATTATTTTAACCAGGTACAATAGCTATTAAATAGTTAAGAACTATTTAATAGTTACCTAGTTAAAATAATTACAAAATTACCTGTAAAATAAATCCTAACCTAAGATATAATTAAACCTAACACTACCCTATCAATAAAATAATTAAATAAACTACCTACAATTACCTACAATTAACCTAACACTACACTATCAATAAATTAATTAAACACAATTCCTACAAATAAATACAATTAAATAAACTAGCTAAAGTACAAAAAATAAAAAAGAACTAAGTTACAAAAAATAAAAAAATATTTACAAACATAAGAAAAATATTACAACAATTTTAAACTAATTACACCTACTCTAAGCCCCCTAATAAAATAACAAAGACCCCCAAAATAAAAAATTCCCTATCCTATTCTAAATTAAAAAAGTTACAAGCTCTTTTACCTTACCAGCCCTGAACAGGGCCCTTTGCGGGGCATGCCCCAAGAATTTCAGCTCTTTTGCCTGTAAAAGAATAAATACAATACCCCCCCCCAACATTACAACCCACCACCCACATACCCCTAATCTAACCCAAACCCCCCTTAAATAAACCTAACACTAAGCCCCTGAAGATCTTCCTACCTTGTCTTCACCATCCAGGTTCACCGATCCGTCCTGAAGAGCTCCTCCGATGTCCTGATCCAAGCCCAAGCGGGGGGCTGAAGAGGTCCATGATCCGGTCAAAGTCTTCATCCAAGCGGGGCAGAAGAGGATCTTCCATCCGATTGAAGTCATCATCCAGGCGGCATCTTCTATGGTCTTCCATCCGGAGCGAAGCGGCAGGATCCTGAAGACCTCCAGCGCGGAACATCCATCCGGACCGACGACTGAACGACGAATGACTGTTCCTTTAAGGGACGTCATCCAAGATGGCGTCCCTCGAATTCCGATTGGCTGATAGGATTCTATCAGCCAATCGGAATTAAGGTAGGAAAATTCTGATTGGCTGATGGAATCAGCCAATCAGAATCTAGTTCAATCCGATTGGCTGATCCAATCAGCCAATCAGATTGAGCTCGCATTCTATTGGCTGATCGGAACAGCCAATAGAATGCAAGCTCAATCTGATTGGCTGATTGGATCAGCCAATCGGATTGAACTAGATTCTGATTGGCTGATTCCATCAGCCAATCAGAATTTTCCTACCTTAATTCCGATTGGCTGATAGAATCCTATCAGCCAATCGGAATTCGAGGGACGCCATCTTGGATGACGTCCCTTAAAGGAACAGTCATTCGTCGTTCAGTCGTCGGTCCGGATGGATGTTCCGCGCTGGAGGTCTTCAGGATCCTGCCGCTTCGCTCCGGATGGAAGACCATAGAAGATGCCGCCTGGATGATGACTTCAATCGGATGGAAGATCCTCTTCTGCCCCGCTTGGATGAAGACTTTGACCGGATCATGGACCTCTTCAGCCCCCCGCTTGGGCTTGGATCAGGACATCGGAGGAGCTCTTCAGGACGGATCGGTGAACCTGGATGGTGAAGACAAGGTAGGAAGATCTTCAGGGGCTTAGTGTTAGGTTTATTTAAGGGGGGTTTGGGTTAGATTAGGGGTATGTGGGTGGTGGGTTGTAATGTTGGGGGGGGTATTGTATTTATTCTTTTACAGGCAAAAGAGCTGAAATTCTTGGGGCATGCCCCGCAAAGGGCCCTGTTCAGGGCTGGTAAGGTAAAAGAGCTTGTAACTTTTTTAATTTAGAATAGGGTAGGGAATTTTTTATTTTGGGGGTCTTTGTTATTTTATTAGGGGGCTTAGAGTAGGTGTAATTAGTTTAAAATTGTTGTAATATTTTTCTTATGTTTGTAAATATTTTTTTATTTTTTGTAACTTAGTTCTTTTTTATTTTTTGTACTTTAGCTAGTTTATTTAATTGTATTTATTTGTAGGAATTGTGTTTAATTAATTTATTGATAGTGTAGTGTTAGGTTAATTGTAGGTAATTGTAGGTAGTTTATTTAATTATTTTATTGATAGGGTAGTGTTAGGTTTAATTATATCTTAGGTTAGGATTTATTTTACAGGTAATTTTGTAATTATTTTAACTAGGTAACTATTAAATAGTTCTTAACTATTTAATAGCTATTGTACCTGGTTAAAATAATTACAAAGTTGCCTGTAAAATAAATATTAATCCTAAAATAGCTATAATATAATTATAATTTATATTGTAGCTATATTAGGATTTATTTTACAGGTAAGTATTTAGCTTTAAATAGGAATAAGTTATTTAATAAGAGTTAATTTATTTCGTTAGATGTAAATTATATTTAAGTTAGGGGGGTGTTAGGTTTATGGTTAGACTTAGCTTTAGGGGTTAATACATTTATTAGAATAGCGGTGAGCTCCGGTCGTCAGATTAGGGGTTAATAATTGAAGTTAGGTGTCGGCGATGTTAGGGAGGGCAGATTAGGGGTTAATACTATTTATGATAGGGTTAGTGAGGCGGGTTAGGGGTTAATAACTTTATGATAGTAGCGCTCAGGTCCGCTCGGCAGATTAGGGGTTAATAAGTGTAGGCAGGTGTCGGCGACGTTGAGGGGGGCAGATTAGGGGTTAATAAATATAATATAGGGGTCGGCGGTGTTAGGGGCAGCAGATTAGGGGTACATAGGGATAACGTAGGTGGCGGCGCTTTGCGGTCGGAAGATTAGGGGTTAATTATTTTAAGTAGCTTGCGGCGACGTTGTGGGGGGCGGGTTAGGGGTTAATAAATGTAATACAGGGGTCGGCGGGGTTAGGGGCAGCAGATTAGGGGTACATAAGTATAACGTAGGTGGCGGTCGGCAGATTAGGGGTTAAAAATTTTAATCGAGTGGCGGCGATGTGGGGGGAGCTCGGTTTAGGGGTACATAGGTAGTTGATGGGTGTTAGTGTACTTTAGGGTACAGTAGTTAAGAGCTTTATGAACCGGCGTTAGCCAGAAAGCTCTTAACTCCTGCTATTTTCAGGCGGCTGGAGTTTTGTCGTTAGAGCTCTAACGCTCACTTCAGAAACGACTCTAAATACCGGCGTTAGAAAGATCCCATTGAAAAGATAGGATACGCAAATGGCGTAGGGGGATCTGCGGTATGGAAAAGTCGCGGCTGAAAAGTGAGCGTTAGACCCTTTAATCACTGACTCCAAATACCAGCGGGCGGCCAAAACCAGCGTTAGGAGCCTCTAACGCTGGTTTTGACGGCTACCGCCGAACTCCAAATCTAGGCCATAGTGTTTTAAGTCCCTTTAACGACTTGCTTTCAAGTTAGCTATATACTGTATATGTTGAAAATAAATTCCCACAGAACATCCATTAGATTGCCTGAGTCAAACCATTTAAAATAAAGTACATTTTTACTATTAATGCAATATCTCTTTGTAGTATTAGGTATTTTGTATTTCCATATGAACCAAGGGTAAAAATCACTAAAGCACCCTCCAGTATCACCAATCCCTATATTATTGTGTGAAGCTTATTCACTAAAGAATTGTGACATGAGTATAATTTAGTGAATCAGCTACAGATAATAAAATACAAAACTAGTGAAAATAGATAGAATGGTGAAACTAGAGAGACAGGAGGTTTGTTTGTTTTTTGTGTGAGAGATTTGCCTAGAGTGTTTGTTTATTTTCTGGTGGGCAAATATTGTTTTCTGCAACTAGATCACTGCCAATATCATACACAATGACACAAGTTATCAGATGAAGCCATATGGAGAAATACATATTTACCCTAAGTAAGTCTGAATTAAATCAGGAAGGGATGTCTAGTTGTGTGTTTCTATTTTGGTTTGGGTGAATGATTTTAAAAACATTTCTACTTAAATATAATCATATCAGTAGTTTAGTCCTATTTAAATACTTCATTTTATTCCTGCTGGAAAATATCACATGCAATAAATCTATTACTTTATTACAAATTGTATGTGCCTTATAAACTCATTTGTGACCAAAAAGGACCCAGAACTAGTTCACCACAATTTCACTAAATATATCTGAAAAGGCATAGTATAAATTGAAAATCTCTGTTTCAGATGCTTAAATTTTCTCCCTGGATGACAAAAAAGTTCTTATTGGTGGACAGTGACAAGCCTCACAAGCATAAAAATATCAGTACAACTATTTTACAAAAAAAAAAACAAACATGTTTTATTGTGTGGGAAAAAAGAAACAATTTAAAAATGCATTGCATGCAGTAGTAATCCATATTTAAGATGAGAGAAAATGTATCAAAAAGGAAATCAATAAATAATTACATCAACGTTTTCAAAATTAATGTAAGATCCTATGGTCTGATTTTTAAAATCATTGTTACAGTGTTCTCAGCTTTATTTTAAACTCATTTTATCACATCTCAGCATAGGAATACACAGATCAGAAAAACAAATAGAGTCAATTTGTTGCCTCAAAATGTAATAGTTTGACCATAAAGAGACATTTTTTTCTTTATTACTTCTAAATGAGGGAATTGAAATGTATTAATTTTAAGTAAAAATGAAATGGAAAAAAACCCTCTGTGTCTCTGTTAGACTTACTCAACTCCCTCATGTACCCACTGTTACACTTACTCAACTCCCTCATGTACCCACTGTTAGACTTACTCAACTCCCTCATGTACCCACTGTTAGACTTACTCAACTCCCTCATGTACCCACTGTTAGACTTACTCAACTCCCTCATGTACCCACTGTTAGACTTACTCAACTCCCTCATGTACCCACTGTTAGACTTACTCAACTCCCTCATGTACCCACTGTTAGACTTACTCAACTCCCTCATGTACCCACTGTTAGACTTACTCAACTCCCTCATGTACCCACTGTTAGACTTACTCAACTCCCTCATGTACCCACTGTTAGACTTACTCAACTCACTCATGTACCCACTGTTAGACTTACTCAACTCACTCATGTACCCACTGTTAGACTTACTCAACTCACTCATGTACCCACTGTTAGACTTACTCAACTCCCTCATGTACCCACTGTTAGACTTACTCAACTCCCTCATGTACCCACTGTTAGACTTACTCAACTCCCTCATGTACCCACTGTTAGACTTACTCAACTCACTCATGTACCCACTGTTAGACTTACTCAACTCACTCATGTACCCACTGTTAGACTTACTCAACTCCCTCATGTACCCACTGTTAGACTTACTCAACTCACTCATGTACCCACTGTTAGACTTACTCAACTCACTCATGTACCCACTGTTAGACTTACTCAACTCACTCATGTACCCACTGTTAGACTTACTCAACTCACTCATGTACCCACTGTTAGACTTACTCAACTCACTCATGTACCCACTGTTAGACTTACTCAACTCACTCATGTACCCACTGTTAGACTTACTCAACTCACTCATGTACCCACTGTTAGACTTACTCAACTCACTCATGTACCCACTGTTAGACTTACTCAACTCACTCATGTACCCACTGTTAGACTTACTCAACTCACTCATGTACCCACTGTTAGACTTACTCAACTCACTCATGTACCCACTGTTAGACTTACTCAACTCACTCATGTACCCACTGTTAGACTTACTCAACTCACTCATGTACCCACTGTTAGACTTACTCAACTCACTCATGTACCCACTGTTAGACTTACTCAACTCCCTCATGTACCCACTGTTAGACTTTACATAAATTGCTGCTTTCTCAGTGATACCAGTTTTCTCAAGCATATACAATGCAAACATGATTTTATATTAAAAATACAAATACATGAATTAATTATAAAACAATTTAAATGTCTAAGGGGCAAATTATCAAGCGCCAAATGGACCGCTGCACCATAACTTGTCCGTCTGCTCTGAGGTGGCGGACAGAAATCAACCCGATCGAATACGATCGGGTTGATTGACACCCCCTGCTAGCGGCCGATTGGCCACGAATCTGCAGGGGGCGGTATTGCACAAGCAGCTTGTGCAATGATAAATTGTGCAAGTATGAGGTATTGTTGAATCAAATGTATGTTTTAAATAGAACAGTAATATGGCAGCAGTGTTTGTAATAATGTTTTTAACAGTTATACACTTTAAGCAGTAGGGGCAGCATATAGTGCACAAGACACAGAGGCACACTCCTGAACCTACACTGGTTGTGTATTTTTTTTTAAATAACATACTTTAAAAAAAAATAATAGAAGTACATTTGATAACTGAAGTACACTGAAGGCATGCTCTATTGGAATCATGAAAAATGAATTTATGACTTTTATGTCCCTTTAATTTTTCACACACCTTGCTTGGTTGTAAGCTATGACAATTTTAAAAGAAATATATGGCCCAACGGATGGTTCATACCTTCAATTATTATAGAGCAGGCAATTAGGCAGTGGTCATTATAACATCAGAATAACAATCCTCTTTTTAAAAAAAAAATGATTTTAAAAATGAGTATTAGAAATGTAACATTTTAGTTCATTTAAAATCGGTCAGGGCTGCACAATATGTTTGAATTCAGTCTTTTCTCTTAACCATTAATAGTGATTCATGTTATGTATTCAATATATAATTTAACACAATTGTCCTAAATGTTTAAAATTATAGCTCACAATTAAAGGCAATACATATCTTTGAAACCCAAAATGATTGATTAACAGGAGTAGAATATGATTTCACACGGATTATTCTAGTTTTAAATATTTTCCCCATATTTTAGTGATTTTAATAAAAGTTATGTTTTTACATTTATCAAGCCTCAATTAATCTGGGCATAGAGCGCTTATAAAGCATCCTTGGTTTGGAATCTCTTTTCTTTACATTTCTGATATATCAATTGATGCACAGCGCCACTCCCTAACATATAATATAATTAACTAGTTGATTTTGAGACACTGAACTAGCATTATTTACCAGGTATATCATTTGTGAATTTGCCTTTATATTGCCGTTGTTTAGTGTATTTTTATAATTAATCTTTAAACAATAGGTATGGAATGAAAACACACATAATGTGTGTGTGTGTGTGTGTGTGTGTGAAAAAAAGCAGTGCAAGTAGCCAAAGTCTAAGGTGTAGAATTTGAACACTCAAGAAACCTATTTTATTTGTGCCCCAAATGCTTTTGAATACCTTCTTTTAATTTGGTTTTTATTGCATATACAAATGGATTGGAATGAGATTAAATTTGAAAATAACACAAAAAAATCATTATGGAATCCTAACAGATTGGAATTGGGGCCAATGGTTTGTTAGTTATTATTTAAAAAAAAAATATGAAAAACAGAAAAGGAAAAAAAAAAAAAAAAAAAAATTACTTTAATACATTTAAAAGTAAAAAATACATTTTATTTATTAAACAGGCTATTTTTTTTTTTTTAAATAATGCAAAATATCAAAGAAGAAATCCCCTAAGCACTCAAAGGAAACTATACTATCAAAATCTCACTGATCCACAGAACCAATATAATAAATATGTTCTCTAAAACATAAATTATTCAAGAGAAAAATAAAATAAAACAGTTTAAAAGAAATCAAAAGCACCTGGTGAGCCCAGAGCCTAATCCCCCAGCACAAATAAGTACACAATTATAACCTGGGAAAAAGCACAATATGGGTAACTATCCCCATTATAGTGTGTGACACGAAAAAAAGATCCCTCTCACTGACCTATCTGTAACTATTAAGTACTCCGCACTGGAGCCAAAAGGGAATGGCAGTCTTCCTAGCCTTTCATATCACCCCGCTGTAATTATTTATAACATTCTGGGTATTCCCCTGCTACTAATAAATGAAAAGGTAATATCAAATATAAAAATAAATCCTAAAGGCCTTTGACAAAACTGTATGCAAAAGTGCATCAGGCTGTCCTTGTAAGTCCAGTGCCTTCCATGGCCTGTTTATAGATTTATTTTTATATTTGATTTATTAAGGGATATAATTGTGTACTTATTTGTGCTGTGGGATTAGGCTCTCGGCTCACCAGTTGCTTTTAATTTATTTTAAAGTGCTTTATTTTATTTTTCTCTTGAAAAAAAGTTTTATGTTATGTTATGTTTAATGTATTAGAGAACATATTTATACTGGTTCTGTGGATCAGTGAGATATTGATGGTATAGTTTCCATTGAGTGCTTATGAGATGCTTCTTTCCTATCTTTGATTTTTAGCATTTACTTGTCTGCATCCCGCACCGCCCTCGTGGGCAATACTTTTTGTCCACTAGGGATTATTATTGGTCAACCACCATTTTTATTTGCGACAGGCTGCGAACAGTACCAATATTTTATGATTTAGATGGTAAGAATGACAATGGGAGTTGGTTCTTGAATGGTCAAGATTATTTTTACAAGTCAGCAACTTACCTGTTCCTTGGACTCTTGAAAGAAGCAGGGCAATTGGAATAATCCACATCACAATAAGAGAGCTCACGCAGTAGGAAACCAAATGGCCTCTCTGCACGTCAGGTTTTTTTTTCTGTTCTCCAGTCGCTTTGGAGAGTTTCAATAAGTGGCAGCAAGTGTTAATGTCCAAAACCACATAGGATGCAACGTCTACTCATAGCCCAGCCCTCAAATTCTTACTCTAGATGTTGTGTGCTTAAGGCAGATATTTCTCTTTGCACAGAGTTTTGTAATATAAGCAGTACATTATTACAGCAATTTCCCTATACACAGTTTATAAGGGGGAAATACAAATTCTAAAAATAAATAATTTATTAAGAATCTGTAATTACTTAACCTTTCAGTTTTGTTATACAACTTCTGCATAACACAGGCAGTTTTTCAGCCTTAAAATGCTGGAAAAGCTGTCAAAGTAACTGAAAATACATTGAATTTTTTATACTACACATATTGAACATTTTGTGGGAAACTCAATTGTTCTTTTAAAGGAACATAAATCCCCAAAGCTTTCTTTCATGATTCTGATAGAGCATACAACAAGTTTAAAAACGTTATGACTTTGTTTTTAGTGTATTCTTTATTGAATATATTTTATTTAGTTTACTCTGCTTTATGACATGTGTATCCTCTGTTTTCAGTAATTACTCATGTCTACATACAAATTATAGGCGTTGCAATTAAAAACCTAATTAATAACATGCAGTGCACACAATGATAAAGCTTCCCCTTTTTATTTGTGATTTTTTTTTCTTTTTGTATTTTAAAGGGAGACTGAACCCAAAATTTTTCTTTCATGATTCAGATAGAGCATGCAATTTTAAGCAACTTTCTAATTTACTCCTATTATCATTTTTTCTTCGTTCTCTTTCTATATTTATATAAAAAAGAAGGCATCTAAGCTTTTTTTCTTGGTTCAGAACTCAGGACAGCAGTTTTTGATTGGTGGGTGAATTTATCCACCAATCAGCAAGGACAACCTAGGTTGTTCACCAAAAATGGGCCGGCATCTAAACTTACATTCTTGCATTTCAAATAAAGATACCAAGAGAATAAAGAACATTTGATAATAGGAGTAAATTAGAAAGTTGCTTAAAATGTCATGTTCTATCTGAATCACAAAAGAAAAAATTTGGGTTCAGTGTCCCTTTAACTATATTGTAATCTGATTCCACCTAAAACAGTTTTTACTGTACTGCATAAAAGCAAATCCTCTTAGGGGGTAAATAAGCTATTTAGTGTCAATATTAGACATTTAAAATATTTAATAATCAATGTATTTATTTGTATTTTTAGGTAAAATATTTCTTTATTGATTCACAACAGCGGAAGAAAAAAACACAAAGCAAGATAAATATATATAAGGCAGAGTAAGCATCAGATCATAACATACATATATCTCTTCATCATCATATGATTAGCAATTGTCCCATCCTAACCATTAAAGGAGGAGAGGAATAAAACCCCAAGCCTCCATAGGAAGGAGACCAGAGGTGACCCCCTGTCCATTCAGGTAAATCCCCCACTACATGTTTGAGTAGCTAAACATAATGCTGTTCTATTAGTGGTTATTAACCTATTTCTCTCCTTTGTAGATTTACGTAAATGGGGGTCTCTTCCTCCCTCCTGATGAGAAGTCTCAATTCCCATATTGGAGGCACTTCCTCAGGAGACCTATCACCGAGAGCCCCGTCTCTAACTTTGTCCTACATATACATCTTACCTCTGGAATTTGCCATGTGTTTAGATAGTGACAATTTACACAATAAACAAGGAACCAAACATTTTTAACAAATAAAACATTTTTTAAAAACTATTTAAAACTTTGGTGGTTTGTTTATGTGGTTATCTACTCCCTAAGCGACTTAAGGCTAATGAACTCCTCAAGGAGTGGGTGG